>NW_027508811.1:10737500-10847500 GCF_051911475.1 Siphateles boraxobius | reverse complement strand
CATTCAGCCACAGGAAACTAAACAGAGAGGGAGTAGTGTGTGCTCCTTGTGCTTTGGGTGTCCTTGACCTGCAGAGAACGTAAAAATTCAAAGTGGACTGCTGACCTTGGACTCAGAGACCGTATGAATATATTACACACTGATGACACACTGCTGGAGACAGTCCAGCACACACTCTACTGCTCATTTCATGAGAGTTTACCTCTGTATGCAGAACATAAGGATGGCTGTAGCTTATGATTAAATGCAGTTGAGAGAGTGGAAGAAGATATTGCTTTAGTGTTTCTTTAACTATGGGAACTTTTGACCTGTTGGGCTTAAGAGAGAACATAAACCATCTTACAGTTTTTCTCAGTCATTCATTTTTTTCAAACAGTCTAACCATTGTCTAAACTGTATAAGTGCAATTATCACAACTGTTTAATGGGACATTGCATTCACAACTCTGTTGCATTGTCTGCAAAATGTAGTAACTCACTCAAAACATTTCATTCATGCTTTGAAACCTAGTTGTTGATAAGATTTTGATAGCTAAATGGATCATTTTGCATGTTTGTCATCAAATAGTAGACAAAAATGCAGAAGCGAGTTAGCATTTTAGCACTTCCGGTTCCATGATTAGGGTTATTATTATAGAGACAGCAGCAGGAATATTAGGCTGCTGTCACTTTAAGAGCTGCACCGATCCAATATACTGATACAAGTTCAAGTCTTTTATTGTCAGATGCACGAACAACACAAGGTTATACTGGGCACTGAAATTCTTATGACAAGACACTGCATAGCAACCTGACATGACATAACATATAAGTACACTAAACATAAGTTAGACCTATAATAAGCAGAATAAAATAAAATGGAACCTACTAATAGTATAGAGCTTAACTATACTAGCCTATACTAACCAAAAAACGTCCGGGAGGGGTAACAGTAGTGCAATATTGCTAATTAAGTGCGAACAGTAGTTAAAAGTGACAGTGTGTAAGTGACTAGAGCGAAGATAAACAGAGATTGTCATTTTCCATTTTGAAGCCTGATGGCCCTTGGGAAGAAGGTGTTTTCCAGTCTTCGTGTGCGGGACCGGATGCTTCGGTGTCGCCTACCGGAAGGCAGCGGGGTAAAAATACTGAAGGATGGGTGGTAACAGTCGCTTAAAATCCTGCCAGCTTTCCTGAGGCATCGTGTGTGGTAGATGTCCTGTAGGGCTGGGAGCTTCCTGCCGATGATGTACTCAGCAGACCTGACCACACTGCGTAGGATCTTACGGTCCCTGTCAGTGCAGCTCCCATACCACACTGTGATACAACCAGTCAATATGCTCTCTATTGTGCATCTGTAGAAGTTAGTGAGGGAGTTAGTGAGTCCATTTCAAACTTCTTCAGTCTCCTCAGGAAGAAGAGGCGTTTCTGGGCCGCTTTGACCACCTTGTCCATGTGAGCAGACCAGGTAAGGTCGTTGCTGATGTTGACCCCGAGTAACTTGAAGCAGCTGACCTTTTCCACTTCAGATCCGTTGATGTATAGGGGTGCATGCTCCTCCTTCTGCCCTCTCCTAAAGTCCACAATCATCTCCTTAGTTTTGTTGACATTGAGAGAGAGCTTGTTGTCCTGACACCATGACACCAGGGTATCCACCTCCTCTCTGTAGGCTGAATTGTCACTGTCAGAAATGAGGCCCACAATGGTCGTCAGCAAACTTCACGATGAGGTTGGAGTTGTGCGTTGCTGCGCAGTCATGTGTGAACAGGGAGAACAGGAGAGGGCTGAGCACACAGCCCTGGGGGGTGCCTGTGTTGATGATCAGTGTGGATGAAGTGCGGTCAACGATTCTCACCACCTGTGGCCTCCCTGTCAGGAAGTTGTAGATCCACTTGCGTAGGGAGATGTTTAGTCCCAGGTCCACAAGCTTGGAGACGAGTCTGGAGGGGATGATGGTGTTCAATGCAGAGCTGTAGTCATTGAATAGCATTCTCACATACGTATTCCCCTTGTCCAGGTGGGAGAGAGTGGTGTGCATGGTCAGGGCGATGGCATCGTCTTTAGACCTGTTGGACCGATATGCAAACTGCATAGGGTCCAGGGTGGGGGGCAGCGAGGAGCAAATAAATGATTTGACCAGCCGCTCAAAGGACTTCATGGTGATAGAGGTCAGTGCTATCGGGCGATAGTCCTTCATGCAGGTGACCTTGGTGTTCTTGGGCACAGGGACGATAGTGGTCCTCTTGAAGCAGGTGGGGAGTACAAACAAGCAGTGACGTGCGGTCTGGGTAGGCAAACTAGGCACTGCCTACCCTGCCAAAATTCAAAAATAAAAATGTTTATTAAATAATAAACTTGTATTTGTATTTTTACTGTTTATTCTTGTGATTTATATATGCAATATGGGTGTTATTCAAATTGTCTAGAAGTTACGATGACAAATGTAGCAGTTACGCATAATCAAATAACAAAATGGTAGAATAAGCAGTGCTTTTACGGTCCATTCATTGCAGACGACAAGCGAAAAACCCATGTTGCGCATGCGCACTTCGATCCTGTATTCTTTAACATGTACGGCAAAAAGCACAACTCTGCTGTGCCTTTAGACGTAAATATGCTATGCCCGTACCCATCTACGTTACATATCAGACATGGACCAAATAAAATCGAGATATTACTGGACACATTTACGTAGCTAACGTCATTACACCACAGCTAGCCTATGCCTAATCAAATTCAAAGTCAAAATGACAGCACCGGCCGTGATCACAGAGTTAAGAATTTTTTTCAAGCTCGATTTTAATTCAAAATCTGAGTTAATAGCAACAGGGAGGTCTACGCCAGCCTTAGATAGACTAGTGCAGCAACTGAAGGCCGTAAAGACGAGTTTTACAAAGTTGTGATCGACGTCTTTACGAGGAAAGAGCGGCGGATGGATTTTATGTAGGCTACAAATAATCTACCGATTGGTGAGTCAAAAACTATTTTGGGCTTAATATTGAATTGATAAATGTGGTTGAATTAATGCAAGCCATTTGCCTTCATATTCAATAGAGCAGTGTGTGATTTTACTTTTGCTGACAGACATAATTGGCCGCTGTGCAAAAATTAAGGATTAAGAATGGTTGTATTGATGCTGGAGTGGACATTAACTACAGGTGTGTGCCTGTGCCGCGCTTGCGTGTGTGTGTGTGTGTGTGTGCGAGAGAGAGAGAGAGAGAGAGAGAGAGAGTACACGGTATACATTCTGATTTGTACATTTCTTGTTATGCTGCGTTTGTGCGTAACGTTTACTGTTGTTATTACGTATTATTAGCCTAAACAATAAATCAGGTAATCTGGGTTTCATAACTCAGTGCCTAGCCTCTTTAAGACATCACCGCACGTCACTGCAAACAAGCTGAGGGAGAGGTTGAAGATGTCGCTGAAGACCCCTGCTAGCTGGTAAGCACAACTCCTGAAGGCCCTACCTGATATGCCATCTGGACCAGATGCCTTGCGAGGGTTGATCATTTTGAAGCAAAGCCTGACCTCAGCTACAGTTAATGTAGGCACGCCACTGGCTAGGCCGACTCGTAAACATGTTTGAGTCGTCTCGCGCTTGAAATGATTTAAAGTCATGTTGAAATGCTCACAAAGGAATTGATTAGAGGAATCGGAAGTATCTAATTCCTGACCTCAAGTATTCGATTTCAGAATTGGAATCGATTTTTGATTCCCAACCCTAATCTTGATGGACAAAACGTGAAAATGTATCATAAACTTTTGTTGATCACAGAGCTTGTTTTTAGCGATAATCCAAAAGCCTATAGGAAAACTCCTATTGGGTTTTTGTCGAGGGAACCAGTGCGATGCTAACTGCCCGTTGGCCTACAAAGTGACGTCATACCTGCACCACTCTATTGTGCAAATTGTCTACAATTGTACTTTTTTGCACCTATGCCAAAACGCATTCAATTTGCCTGAATGAAAAAGAAATTCAAATAAGAGATATGAACTTATTGTTTTGAGAAAAACAAAAACTAATTCTAAAATTGAGCCAAGATTTTAAGATATTTTAAAAAGAAGAAGCAAAATTTACCCTTATTTTTTCACCTCATTTATCATCACAAGAATGTTCTTCATTGGCACTGTTGATACATTTTTTGACAAAACTAAAAAATGTTTTGGTTTGGGATGGAAATCATGCCACAAAATGTGTGCAAAAGTTGACAGGTTTTGACTAATTATTAACCATCTTAATATGCATTATTTCACTCTTATTTTGATTGTTATAAATTTTATAATAGTCCAATAATTATGTAAGAAATTACATAAGAAACACACGTGTTTGTGACTCTTAAGCTGATGCTGAGTGTGTCCTTCTGACCTGATGCAGTGAAGAGGGAAGGGCACAGGTAGGTGTGTGTGAGAGATAGTTGATGAGAGGGACGCAGGTAGCTTGTGTGTGTGTGTGTGTGTGTGTGTGTGTGTGTGTGTGTGTGTGTGTGTGCGCGTGCATGCGTGCGTGTGTGTGTGTGTGTGAAATGCAGTGGTTTGCAGATTTTGTGTGCGTGATGGGGTCAGTTGTGCTGAGTTAGAGGAGTGTAGTAACCTCTCAACATGCTGACAAACACAGATCGGGAGAGGAGGAACGAACAGGGAATGTCTAGCATTTATTCACATGAAAGTCTGTGTTTTTACTGTTTTGCAGGCTTTTGAGCCAGTTCACTCTCACACATGAATGCCCACCTTGTTCAGGTCATGGGTCAGGGAGGAGTAGGCTAGAGTCTGCTTTCTAAATTAATTCGGAAGTAAATTATAGAGATTCTTCAGGGAAAACCCTGGGCACTATAGGGCAGACATCATCTGAGCCATGGTGTTGCATGCGGTGGTTAATACACATGTTCCTGACTCTTTGAGTTGTTCTGCTCATGCGGGTTTCACATATTCAGGTCTGCGATGTGTTTTGATCCCATTTCATGGATCAAAAAGGTGTGTAAGATTTGTAATGTTTTTATTTTTAAGTCTCTTATGCTTACCAAGGCTAAATTTATTTAATCAAAAAGAGCAATATTATTTAAATTTAACACTTATGTTGTGTTTGGGTCAAATTTTGTTGAATATTGACAATTATCTAAAAAATGTTTTCACTCAAAAACTGATGTGCTTAAGCTTAGATGAATGAGGCATGTGATCAATCAGTTCCAAAAAGAAATACAAAAAAACTGCCCTAATTGAAACAAAACAAGTTGACAAAAAGATTGAATCCAATATTTGGTGATGATATTACATAACAAGTGATTTACAATAAATCTTTAGAAGGCTGGTCATTTTTGACCAGGAACCAATATTTTAAAATGTTACTCCTGTGTTGGCAAAGCATGAATGTTCATCAACCATTACTCCAATCTTCAGTTTCGCATGATCCTTCACCTTCAGATATCGTTTTGATATTCTGATTTGATGCTCAAGAAACTTTAATTTTTATTATCAATGCTGCCTTATAGTTTTTTTGGAAACTGATTTTTTTTTTCAGGATTTATTTGAAATATTGTTTTTGAAAATCTGTTACTATTACTTTTTTTACTTTTTTGCATCCTTGATCATTTAATTAATTAATCTCAAACACATTTTTTTTATCAATGTATTTTAGAATTCTAAAATAAAAGCATATAAATGAATGTTAGATTTTCTTAACAAAAGCCAATTCTCCAAATTATTTGTTAGGTTTTTTTATTTGCAATATTTTTTGTGTCTGCATTAATTTATTTCCCAGTAATTTCCCCACTATAATTTCCCGTCACCAGCAAAGATTGATTACAGACAGTTTGTCCATTGTGTTATATACACTACCTGTCATTTTTTACAGACACAAATCAGATTTCAAAGAGCAATGTATTCTGAAAGCTGATAGAAAAGAAGGGGGGATGAAAAGGAAAGTTAAACTGCATAGTGGAAAATTGTTTACTGAATTTTTAAGAAATCTACTTGAAACTCAGCATTACATAAATTCTGGGCAAGAAGTAACATTGATTTCTAAGACACTCTGTACTTTCTCAGCCTTTAATGTGTATGTCTGCTTTGCCTCAAACCCATCCCATCATCACTCCACTATGATTGAATAAGACCACCACACACACAAATTTCAGGCCTCTGTTTTATCCATTAGTTGAATTTATGGTTCCTTTTGGAAATTATGGCCAAATTTCACTCTCTGAAGCAGTGAGATGATTGAAATGTGTGTTTGTGTGGAATCGCTTCTGAAGGTTTTTCCAGCAGATTTCACATTTTATTACTGTTTATTTTGACTCTCTTTCAGCAGACCTTCTGCCAGTGTGTGTAAAACGGGTGTGTGTGTGTGTGTGTGTGTGTGTGTGTGTGTGTGTGTGTGTGTGTGTGTGTGTGTGTGTGTGTGTGTGTGTGTGTGTGTGTGTGTGTGTGTGTGTGTGTGTGTGTGTGTGTGTGTGTGTGTGTGTGTTTCAGGTGTGAGAGCTGTGTGGACATGCTGTTTGTCCGTGGCTCAGGTAACTGTGTGCAGTGTAACACTCCTCTCAGAAAGAGTAATTTCCGCGTGCAGCTTTTCGAAGATCCAGCCATCGATAAAGAGGTGGAGATCCGCAAGAAGGTTCTCAAAATGTATGTGTCTCCGCATGCATCCACTTAGTTTTCTTAATGACTAATGACTATTTTAATAATGATGTGCCTTTGGTTTCTTTCAGTTATAATAAGAGGGAATTCGATTTCTCCACTCTGAAAGAATATAATGACTACCTGGAGCAGGTGGAGGACATTGGTGAGATACATATGCCATTTATTTACTCATATTAATATGATACATTTGTTTTTTTGTTTTTTTTATTGTAAGCGTTTTAAATTTATTTCCTTGTGTGTCTGTCCAGTGTTTAACCTGACTAATAACGTGGATGTTGAAAGTACCAAGCAGATAATGGAACAGTACCAGCGAGATTACAGAGACGTTATACAGAAAAACAAAGCCAAGCTGGTGAGTATATGCGCATGGTTCTGATTTCACAAGCGAGAACCTCTTTTAAACAGAAATAGATTATAGCAGAAATCAGAATATCTTGTGCTCCAGATGAGTGTCGTTCCTCTAAAAAAGTAATTAATTACTAGCTACTAATTACATCTTCAACTGTGTAATTAGATAACTGTACTAATTACTCTCTCTAAAAAGTATTGGATTACTTATTGCTAATTACTTTCTAAATCCCATATCAACCTCGACCAGTTGAACAAAACAAGGATAGACACGAAACTGCACTTTTAATTCTTTCAAATAAACAATATACAATTGCATAAATTATTCTTGAACTGACCAAAGTGTGTAAAGGGAGAAGTTTACATTAAAAACATACATTTTAACATAAAATTTTGAATGTTAAATACCCAATTGTTTTAAATAGAATTGTTGTATAGACTGTACAGTATTTAATGCAATTACAGCAGAAGTAACTGTAATTAAATTAAACAGAAAATTAAGAGTAATCCATTACTTTACTTTTTCAAGGGAAAAGTAATTAAATTACAGTAATTAGATAACTTAGTAATGAATTACACCCACCACGGCTCCAGATACAGTTGAGCCTTTATTGAGCTATTATCATCTGTTGTCTTTTCTTAGTCTTCATGAATGTGTCACAGTTATTCCCTGAAGGAACTGTTTCGTTTTTAAAAATTGCCACGCAGTGTGCTAAAAATGACAAAAAGGTTGACTTTGACTTTATTTTATTTGATCCCATAATGTATTATTGTCTCTATGTTAGACACGTGAACAGGAGGAGTTGGAGGAGCTGTTGTTACTGGAGCAGCAGGATTCTGAGCAGAGGAGACTGGAGACCCTGCAGGAGGAACAGAGACAACTACAGGCCAAGAGGAAAAACAAACAGGCCCTGCTGGATACACTGGTACACAGTACAAACACACTTTAAAGTCGGCATGAAACAGAAGTGACATATATCTGAGTGAAACGGTTCCTCGAACAAGAAAAAATGTAGGACGGGACTTGATTTTGTCCGTTTGGATCGCTGTGTGATTTGCCATTACTGTGATCTCGCGTGTGACAGGTTGACATGACATGTTCCCCTCCTACCCATCACTATCCCTCTACTATTAATTAAAGTGTCAAAATAAAGTTTAAAAGAAAATAATTTCTTGAATGTTGTGTTTGTGTTTGCAGGAGAGTTCCAAGTTACCTGCGGCTGTGCTTTTGGCCCAGCATAAAGATCGAGCCGCCCAACTGGAGACCCAGATAGAAAAACAGAAGCAAAACGTCAAACCAACAAACATCTTCTCTACTGGAATAATGATTGTGAGGAAACGACACACATACATGCACACATAATCAGTAGGACTGTCATTGGATTACATATTTAATCAAATGTATTAATGATTAATCAAATGAATCCTAGGATTTAATGAGAAAAGCCACCAAACGAAAGCTTATTTTTAGTCATAACTAAATGAGTTCATTTTAAAATGAATAAATACTTTATTAATAATATTCTTAAATATATAATTAATAAAAAATATGTATTCATTACAATTTTATGTAATATATATAATTGATTTAATTGATTTATATAATTGTGTTAAATTTACCTCTTAAATGCTATTCATTTGTTTATAAACATCTAATGTAGCATCACATGCACAGTTACCCGTGTAATATTCATTACATTATACATGTGCTCTAGCTTCCACACACACACACACCAGCATGTTTGTCTTAGCCAGTGTTTGAGTATGACGTGGGAGTGTGTGTGTTTATATCATTTTGTGGTGCGTCTGTGTTGTAAAGCAGGTAAAACAGGTTCGTTCTTTAAAAAAAAAAAAAATCCCTTCAGCGGTCACTGCAAAGGACACAGACCTGAACCAACATGTCATGAATGTGTATGCAAACTTGGAGGAGGAGGAGGAGGAGGAGGAGGAGGAGGAGGGGGGGCAATACATCTTAAAAACTGCCGTTTGAGAGTAAAAACAGAAACAGCATGCACAATTGTGTGTGCGTTTGTGTTTCCAAGTGCATATGTTTCCACAAATGTGTCTTGTGGTTGGCATGAAGAGATGACTGGTGTGTATGTTGGCATGGATCTTAGTACAGGGAGGATAGTACTGGCAAAAAAGTGTTTGTCAGCTTTAGAAGGCTTTACACTACAAAGCAAGAGGCACGCTTATACAGTTAAATTTAACACACAGATGTTTCTGAGCTGTGTAGTTAAGCATTGTGTGTGTCCGTCTGACTTTTTGCAGGCAGATTCATACTCTGCATACATGTGGAGAGAGAGCCAGCAGGCTTTTAGATCAAAATAGTGTGTGTTACAGGGCATAGAGAGGGCATTGGCTCTCACACTTGTTACTTGAGCTCAGTTAATGCCAGCTGGAGGGTCCACAAAGCTCACTTTATCCCCACTGAACCTGTATGTATGTGTTCACTAGTGTTACACGGTAAATTCAGGACACTTTCTCAGTGTGAATTCAGTGACTGATGATTATTTAGTTGTGAATGTGGACAAGATATTCGAGATCATGTGATTATGAGTATATTTTGTTGTATTTGTGAGTGTTACTGTACAGTATGTGTGCTTTGTGCCATTTTTCTCTTGTCGCATGCAGAGCAGTGTGAGTGTGTGATCATTTTAAAATGTGCTGATCTGAGGTGTATGTGTGTGAAGGTCAGCAGAGGTGCTGATAGACAGTTTATATTTGTTGACCTTGGAGCGTCCTGAAGACTTGCATAGTCAGAGTCCCGATGCTCTCTCCCGGCCTGATCCCCATGTGAAACAGAAACCTTTCGCCGCTCTCTCGCATTCCACTCAATTTAATCATAAAAAAAAAAACCTTAACAGAAATTTGCTCAGAACACATTGTTTTATGAGGTTTTGTGAAAACTACTTTTGTAAAAGCTTTGTGGACAATCTTTGTTTGAGGAGGTTTTAGCAATAGTTATCAACAAAAAATATGGTTTACTGTAATACTGTATAGTTTAGATTTAAAGCAGTTTTTCTCAACCTCACAAAACATCCGAAGGGGTGCGCAAGATGAATTAATAAATTATTAATAATATGGATAAATATATTATCTAACTCTAATCTTAAAAATAATGCAAGAAAACAACAACATAAAATCAAAATGTAAACTACCACTATCATGTAATTTCAAAATTACATTACACACACAGTGGAAATACAAACGCTGAACATTATATGCAAACCTTTAATAATTGAATTAAATAATAAATATACAAAAAGTTAGCGATATTAATGTTACTGAGTCCACATCGTATTATCCCTTCTATTTATATCTTTAATGAGGATTGATACTTCGGTTGACAATAGCAAACATTAGATCTTGATGAGGGTAGTGTTGTTCCACGCAGAAAGAGAAGGCAGTTTTGCGTCATTTAGTCCCCCAGCAGTCAGAACAAAATCAGGACCCTGTATATTACACTCTTGAGTGTCTTGTTGAATGAAGAGATCCCTGTGGATTTTCTCTAACCTCTGAGCCTGAACCGCAGAATCAACAGGAGAAAAAAATGAAAGATAATCTCTGTATATTTTAATGAATTACCGCACAGTACACAATAATATAATAATGTTTTTTTTTCGTCTCTGATAGACCACCATCTTCTGTTTCATTTTAAAAACATTAATATTATCTAGCCAAGTTCCACAGATAAGTTTCTCCTTACAGCAAATGCGAACGTCGCTAAGACCAGAAGAGTATGAGTGGAAGTAAACATGCACACACTCGCATCGTCCACAGCTCACAGGTGCCATCTTGTATTTAGAGTTATACATTTCTTATTTATTCCTCCCAAATGTTACATTAAAGTTAATTTGAATTTCAGTCATATGGCTCTTAATGTCTAAGTGGGTGTTTTTTGTCCAAATAAGCTCCAAGTAAACTAAACTTTATTCTCATTATCAACTTGGCCCGCTCTGTGTCTGACATTGTGTACTAAGAGATTACAAGATGAATGGCCAATAATTTTAGTCATTTACATAAAGTCTTAAAGGTATAGTAACAAAAACTTTTTTTTTAAATTTGATTTAATTATGGTCAGTAAAACTAAGTTCTGACTGTTTTTAGTGCAAGACACTTGAAAAAAAGAACCAATAAAATAAAAAGCTACAGAATTGTTTATAGTTTAAGATTATATATCTGTTTTGGAAACAGAGCCTTCTTTTGGTATTCTTCCCAAAATAAATATTGAGAAGGAATAGTTTATAACAGAATTTTCCAAATCCAGTCCACACATTCTGGTTGATACTTGTAGTTGAATGTTGGCAAGAAACAAGACAAACACACCTCAGAAATAATAACCCGTATTTGTTGGTTTGGTGAAGAAAATTATCACACCCACAGAATTAACAATCAAATGAGCCATTGCATCGTAGTGCCTTTCCTGTGTCAGTCAAAATGTTCTGTGCCTCCCAAGACAGAAGTCTAGAATGCAGAACCAGGGGAGATAGTTTATTTTAATAATGTAAAATTCAAGTCCACCTCGTAAAGTGATGTTTATTGTGTGTTAATGTTAAACATACGGACTGATTCACTGCCCAGGCAGGGGTGAGGTTAAAACGCTGGACGGCACTGAATGTCGAAATGCTGCAGATATATGATTGATTTGAACACAAGGCCACGTTAAACAGTGTGTAACTGCTCTGAGTGAAACTCTGAATGCACAGACAACTGGAGGGGTGTTTCAGCTCTGGGATTTCCTTCCCTCTCCACCCCCGCACAGTAATGAAGATGGATCGAGCCAGCAGCTCTGTTTTAGAGGCGCTGGGGAGGGAATATGTATCTATAGTCACTCAACATGCACAGCATCAGCAGCATTTCTTTATATATACACACTCACTCACTCACTGTCACACACACACACACACACACACACACACACACACACACACACACACACACACACACACACACACACACACACACACACACACACACACACACACACACACACACACACACACACACACAGTACACCTCAAATTAATGTTGAGTGCAGATGTTTGAAGATTTTTGAGTTGGTGGATGCAGTAGTGGTTTACTGTAATGTGTGTGGTTGTGTGTGTCAGAGTTCTGACGAGTTTTCCACTGGTATCAGGCTGTTGACAGGATAATCTGTGATGGGATGGTGTGTATGTGTTGACATGGAAATCTCTAGATTGTGTTTGTGTGTGAGATGTGAGTGAGTTTGGAACTGGTCAGACGGTGTAGAATTTATGTTTGTTATTTTGAGTTCATTATAAACCAAACATTTTTGGTGTGTGTGCAGAATGTTTAAGTGTTAAATTTGTAAATTTGGAGTGCTGCATTCACTTTTTATGAACGTGTGTGTGTTTGTGTGTGTGTTATGTATGTATATATATATATATATATATATATATATATTCAATTCTCACACTCAGGAATGTTTAAGGAATAATTAATGTTTAATGTTCAATTTACATATCATAAAACTCTCCTCTCTAGTTTTCATTCTCTGTTAACTTGTATCTCTGTTGTTTCGCTCTCTTTTTCTCTCTTTTTCTCTGTTATGTCTTCCATTATTTACTTTGCTGTTTTGTTGCTGTTTAAATGCATGCAGTACATTCAGGCCAAAATAAAGAGAAGCTCTCCCATGGAAATTCCCTCCACACACACACTCACACTCCCTCCTTGCTGTGGTTTCTGTCTGTCTCCAGCAAGTTCAGTCTCCTGTGTGTGTGCGTGTGTGTGTGTGTGTGTGTGTGTTGGCAGTGAGTGATGTTGTCATACATCTTTAGATCCCCTGCTTGGATCTGGATCCATAGAGGGATGTGTGTGTTTGTTGGAGCTAATGCATTTATGTGTGTGACTTCATCTTAGACAGAATGTCTGTTAGTTTTGTTTAAATGAGGTCATCTACGTGAAATGTTCCATTTAAACTCAATAGGAATGTTAAATACCCTCAACTCAAATGGTAGTAAGTAAAACTATAATCTGAAATAAATTAATGAAATAGAGTAAGATAAAGAGTTAATTATCAGAAAATGTAACAAAAAGAAATATATTTTGAATGTAACATTTTAAGGTGCTCTAAGCATTTAAAAAAAAAAAATGACTATGCATAAAATGTACCTACTTCCTCAATGGTTGTCATGGGAAATCACACTTGTCTCTGTTCCGGCCCTGTAAAACAATTGTGAGGGGAGCGGCCCATGCCCTTTTAGCCAATCAGAACACCTAACCAATCAAAAGTGATCTCTGCCTGTCAATCAATGCACAAGTTCGGTTTGGTGGGTGGGGATTTGGAGTGCATCTATAAAATTTTGTTTTTATTGACATTACAAAATCTGTCCATTTGTAGTGCCAAAATAGTTCTAAAATGTGTCTTTCTGTCTGTATCTTTCCTTTAGGGTCAGACCGTGTCTTTGGCATCCGTGTCTCGTGTGGAGGAGGTGTTGTACGTCTATCAGCCTGTGTACATTGACACATACGGGCCACCCGTTCCAGAACTGGATCAGTTGGGCAGACAAGGGTAAGAATCACTTGGATTTTGTGATATATTATATTATATTATATTATATTATATTATATTATATTATATTATATTATATTATATTATATTATATTATATTATATTATACTATATTATACTACATTATACTACAGGTCTGTTGAATGCTTGAATCTGATTGGTTGACGAACGTTCTGAGGTGTGCAATTATTTTTAATGAATCGCATGGCTAAAGTAGTTCCAGGCCGGTCTTGACCGCATTACATGCCTGTATCATTTCGCCAAATGATTTCAGTTATTTATTGTGTACGAAAAGCACATAATCTCTTTCTCCCGCTCTCTCTCCCACTCAAACGCACACAAATACAGTATGGACACACACTCGCACAGAAACATGTTGTTAGCGCTGCTCTGCTGATTTTAACTGTAAAATAGTTTAGCAATTTAAAAGCTAAATGACATTTCTCACTAGCGAGGTAATAACGGCACTTTTCTTGAAGCAGATAAACTTAGTTTCAATATTAGTAGAGACACTGCTGCCGCCGAACTTTGTTGAGAGACACACAGACTCATGTAATTCACACAGATTTAATCTCTCTCTCTCTCTCTCTCTCTCTCTCTCTCTCTCTCTCTCTCTCTCTCTCTCTCTCTCTCTCTCTCTACCGTTAGCTCTAATATTTTTTTTGGAATTAGCAATGCGTAAGAAAACGTTGGATCGAGATGCGTAAGAAAATTTGTCATACACACAAGAGCATTTTAAGGACAAAAACCTGACAAATGTCTTGAAATACAACATGTAAACTATGTCTTGAGGTGTGGTAACTGTAGTATAGGCGGAATAATTGACTCCAGTCCGCTGAATTATAAGAAAATTATGCCCACCTCGGGTGTGCATTATTCTTAAATAATTATATTATATTATATTATTAATCAGTATACTATGTTAGTAATTTAATGGGCATTGAGGAACAGACTTCATATAATTAAATAAAATTACTTTTTTTTATTCATGCACAGGGTTATTTTTTTCTTTTTTGTACCTTCTGTCTCTCCTTTCTGTCAGAGAGAATGCATAAGAAGCATTTGACAGAGATAAATGACCTCTTATTCAAACAAATAAACCACATCTCCCATGGTGCACTGCTCCCAGGATAAACAGGAAGTCTGCTGACATTTTTGCAATGCTTGCAGTTTCACGCTTCACTTAAGTTTGACTTTCTCTGTAAGACACACTCTCACTCTTTTCAAACCCACACAGTCTTGGAAGCTATATTAGTGATTATTTTCATTCTGAAAATCAATGATTTTCATTTCATATTTACTATACCCTATAGGGTATTATATAGGGTATACCCCTATAATAATTTCTTAATAATCTCAACATATCTGCTACCATAAAGGAACCCACGCCATAATAAATAAGCTTTGATCAGTCTACTAATGACTTCACTCTTAGAAGAAAAGTTTCTTTATAGATCCTTAAACGGTCCTGTGCTTCATATATAGAGCCTCTTAGGAGTTAATTTTATGAATTTAGTTTTAATTAATTAATTTAGGTTGTAACTAATTTTAGTTAAATTAAATTTATCTCTAGAAAAAGTTTAAATAACCTGTTAAACATGAAAGTATAATGCCGTAATTTTAAGACGTTTTATGTAGAACCTTTTTAGCATAAAATTTTAAATCGAGTCCAGAACCCCTAGGGTTCTTTATAGACCTTTTTAGTGTAGTATTAAATGGATAGTTGAGTTCACAAAAATGAAAATTCAGATGAAGGAATGTTTGCTTTTTGGGTGAACTATGCCTTTAAGAATGTTTAATTGTTTGGGGGAAAAAAATACTGTGCATTTTTAAATGCAATCCTAAGTTATACACTTTCAGTTAAAGTCTATGGGGCAAAAATGCAACGATTGCCTCAGACTTTCATTGTAAGTGCGTTTCTGTCACAGATGCTGTTGACAAAGCTTTACTTGTATTGAACTCACACATACAGATAGATACACTGGAATCTTCATCTGAGGATCTTATGATGTGGTTTGAGCTAAAAAACAGAAGAAAGGAGTATAAAAAGAGTGAGGGTTATGAAAAGAGACGATAGGGTGGATCGCTCTCTCTTTGTTTCCTTTTCTCCGTCGCTCTGAAATCTCTGTTTTTGCATCAAAGAATTTGACCAGCTTCAGGCTTTTGAAGTCGAGAGCGGACAAGACTCTAAGTGTTTGTGTGTGTGAGGTTGACAGAGAGACAGATTGTTTTTTTGCTATTTGTCTTAGTGTGTTTTGACAGTGAGTTATTGGAGATTTATGTTGGACTGGTTTGTGTTTTTGGAGGGTCATGTATGTATTCACTTCCTCCTCCTCCCCTCGAGGCCGAACCCCGTCCTATGTGTCCGTCCCTGTTCTGTACCTGTATAAATACAGATTGGGTGGGGCGTTTTATTAAAGACAGCTGTGTGTGTGTCTTGAAAGGAGGTGATTGGGTTGAAGTTTCCTTTTCTCCACACACAGTTTTCAAGTGCAGTCAGTTGCCTCTATGAATGTGTGTGTCGTATGAATAAAGGAATAGCTTTTCCCCCCACTTTTTGAGAGATAACAATACCCCTCTACTCTTACAATGTTGCATAAAAATACATTTCAAAGTTTGGCTGTACAAAGGCCCCTTTGATGGATCAGTAATCTTCCATTCAAATACTCTCAGGACACACACATGTTCAGTCAGTGTTGAGTGATGTCTGGTGAGTTTGGAGGCATGTCTGCAGAGTTTTGGATAATGTAATTAGTTTAAGAGACATTAGTTATTGGACAGGACAGAACTTGTCCGTGTTTGTATTAATTGGGTGTTGTTTAAGTTTTGAAATAATCCAAGTTGCATTACCATTCAAAAGTTTGGGATCGGTAAGATTGTTTAAATGTTTTTACTCTTCTGATCAAATAAATGCAACCTTTTTTATTTAAAGTATTTGTTTTCTATTTTAATATATTTTAAATTGTAATGTATTCCTGTGATGGAAACCACTAGTGAAAATGCTTCTATTTTGCATTATTTTCAAGTTTAATGCAGAGTTTATTCAAATGAATTTGTGAGTTTCAGAATTTCTCAGTAAAATTTCCTTCAGGCAATGAAAAAAAAAACATGCTTTCATCGCCATGCCACTGTTTAGACTATAGGAACACACTTTGCCATACAGGAAGTCATCCTGTGCCAGACAGGAAGTAATCCATCAGCAGGTCAGAAGAGGAAGCATGTGTGGACAGGGTCAGTAGCTTTATTGTGTTTTTCAACATAAATCTGGTTGATTATTGTTTATTTCAGTACAAGTACAAGAGATATTGGGAATATAGTCATTTATAATAGGGAAACAGTTAAAACCTAATAAAAACAGTTACTACTTAATAAAAATATTAAGCATACATTTTGATCAGACATGACATTTTTTAAAGATAATTCATTAAGTGTCATCATTCTGTTAGAAGATCTAGTTCATGACATATAAACCTACCTAGTTTTTTAGTATGCTTTACACTGCTAATAAAGCTGTTTCACATCATTACTGTTATGTAGTGTATTTTATCATAAGTGATGGATTGTCCAGACCGTTTGTTTTATCAAATACTTGCCATTTCTAGTGTGAATTAGTTCCTACTGTAAGAATGTAGGGTTAGAAGGGTCAATGACTGCAGACACTTCTTCCATCTATCCCTCCATCTCTCTCGGTCGGTAAGTTTTTTTTGGAAACTGCATTTTGAGGGACCTGATTTGAAATTTGCTTATGCAAACAAGCCTAAAACAAAGACTCTGGCCTTGGCTTCAAGAGTAAATTTGGCTTGCAAATGGATCCTTTTTCTGAGGTAGCAAGAGAGAGTTCAACTTTAAAATCATACCCTGAGGCTAGATAATGGATAATGGATGAACAAACTAAACTTCTTCTTCTTCTCTCTCTCTCTCTCTCTCTCTCTCTCTCTCTCTCTCTCTCTCTCTCTCTCTCTCTCTCTCTCTCTCTCTCTCTCTCTCTCTCTCTCTCTCTCTCTCTCTCTCTCTCTCTCTCTCTCTCTCTCTCTCTCTCTCTCTCTCTCTCTCAATCCACAGATTTGAGTGAATTTTGCATTTCACCATTGGTGTGGCTTTTCCTTTGTGCAAGGAATGCTCACAAAAATTATCTCCTAAGCGTGTGTTTTCATTAGCCTCATTCTCTTTTCAACGTAAACCATGATTTGTGTCTTCATGCGTTTCGGACACACGCTGCCTTTGTAAACAGCAATGTACCTTCGGACCACTAGGTTTTAATGATGCATTATGCCCTGGAGGATCCCAGGTCAACTCTTGGCTCCTCCATAGATGAGTTTGCTCTCTGAACTCTGATGAGGATATTTGTGTTGTGGATGAGTTGTAGTTTGGTATATGTGTGTCTGACATAGCAGTGTGGGCAACCAGATCTGTTGTGAGGAATGTGTGTGTGACACTGACCCTGTTAAAATGACAGATTGTACAGCAGCTGCTTGAGAGTTACCTCTTTTTTTTTTCTTTTCTTTTTTTGTGGGGAACATTTCTGTGCTGAATCCTGTACTTGGAAAGACTTTGACACACACACACACACACACACACACACACACACACACACACACACACACACATACACTCTCACACTCCCTTCTATAGGCATAAAACACAGATCCCACCGACAGAGAACACACACACCATCATCATCTCCACAGCGTGTCATCACTAAAACACTGTTCATAAATAAAACATAACTAAAAACACTGTTCAATTCATGCCAACATTTCAAGCCCGATATCATCCATTTGACTGTATGTGTATTGTGAAGTGTATGTGTATCCTTATGAAGGATATATCAGAGACCTGGAGTCAGACAGCCAGTAAAATCTTCCCAAACATTTTAGTCAATATCCAAACCCTCACATTAGTCACTTCTTAAACAATCTTCCAAATTTCTGGTGTAACTGTTTCATTCATGTCAAATATATGAATTATTATTAAGTTTTTTTCAATTACCAAAAGTATATACAGCTGTTCAAAAATGTGGACCCAGTAAGATTTCTTTGTAGAGCTCTGAATAAAAGTATTAATTTCTTTCATTGTTACAAAAGAATTTTGAAAAAGGTTTCCACAAAAATAATAAACAGGACAACTGTGTTCAACATTTTTTAATTTTTTTTTTTTTTTTTTTGCACCAAATCAGCATATTAGAATGGTTTCTGAAGGATCATGTGACACTGAAAACTGGAGTAATGATGCTGAAAATTCAGCTTTGCCATTATGGGAATAAATGAAATTTTTAAATATGTAAGGGATAGTGAAGGTATGAAAGACGACCGGAAGGCAAAGAACCACCCGATGTGGAGAGCGTCCAAATCGTTTAATGCACAGCTAGCCGTGGATTATCTTGCTTAAACATGGTAATTTGCCAGCATTGACAACAAATTGTTATTGATGTTTGCAAGTCAATATTTGATCGGAAGGGTAAAAATTACGGTTATTTTTGTCTGTTTATGTTACTGAAAAATATAATGTAGCGATTCAGTAGCAAAGCTGTATTATTAATAAAAGTTGCGGCAGTGTTGATGATAAGTCGCTGTGCTCCTAAATGTTTCTCTGTGTGCGCACCGCGAACTCCCGAGTGACGTATTCGTGTGTGTGCTCCAATGAAAACATTGCATTAAGGTGATTAAAATTACTTGTAACTACCTGTGCATTCAAAAATTTTTTTGAACACCTTCCAGCCAATCAGTATTGAGTATAAGACAGACCATCGTATAAAGTAAAATAAATAAAAACAGTGTTTTTAAATTTATATATTATTTTACAGTATTGCTGTTTTACTGTCTTTGTGATAAAAATAAAGTGCCTTGAGTACAAAAGCTTCTTGAAAAAATCCCAATCATTTGGTCGCAAACAAGCTAGATGTATTTATTAACTATCCAGGTGTTTTGTTTTATTACTGTTATGTATTTTTTGTTTGCTTAGGCTATTTTTTATTGCTGTATTGTCCCATGTTTTTAACAGTTTTGCAAAAATGTTTGTCAAAATTACAAGTCTTAATCTAAAATGGCTCTTACAGTGTTAAGTTTATCCATCTGAAGTGGAAATACAACATTGTCTAAAGGTCAAGCACTTTCATGTTGACGTTTTGTTGAATAACTAAAATGTATTATTGTTTTTTTTGTTTCAAACACCATTTTGTTCTCTTTTCTTTTTAAAGATCTAGAAGTCTTATGATTTTTTGTTGTTACTTCAAACATCCGAATCAGCATATAATTTTCTTGCCATTTTGTTGTTCTTAAGATTCCTGTTATTGTTCTGATCAGCAATGCTTTGACATGATTGTCTTGAGTACTTCGGGCAAAACTAAAATCGAAAGAATCTGGATTAAATGTGATGACAGTGACTCACTTGTGGAATTATGCATGTGGATGAATGATGGAGAAGCATTCTGTGTGCATTAGATCATGGTCCAGCGCTTCAGTAATCTCTGTTTGTTTAGAAAACGTGTGAAGCTGAGAGGAGCTTAAGTGTTTCTGATGATACCTGACCCCCTCGATCCCTCTCTCTCTTTCAATCGTTCTCTTCCTCTCACTGTAGTATCAGTTTACATGTAATTTTCAGTTCTCTCATAATGAATGGCCGCTGTGGACACCAGCTGCTGGAGTGTTTTGAGGATGCTGCTGGGCTAGTGTGAGATCTGAGTCTCACCCACAAGCATTGGGTTTCTGATGTTCTAGTGGTTTGTGGGTAACAGGCAGTTGTCGATTTGGTGAAAAATATATGGATAAAGAAATGAAATATTTGATATATTGTAATATTAATATTTTAGTTATGTAAAACAACTGCATTCTTACATATTTTGTGGCTTAAAGGGAAAGTTCACCCAAAAATTAAAATTCTGTCATTTACTCACCATCAAGTATGAATTTCTTTCTTCTGCTGAACACAAAAGTCAATGGGGTTCATCAACTGTTTGGTTAACGACGTTTTTTATTTATCTTCTATTTTGTTCAGCAGAATATAGAAACTCATACAGGTTTGGAACAACATGAGGGTGTGTAAATGATGACAGAATTTTCATTTTTGGATAGACTATCCCTTTAAGTAATATACACTACCATTCAAAATTTTGGAGTCAGTATTTTTTTTTTTTTTTTAAAGAAATTACAATTTTATTCTGCAAAGGATGCATTAAATTGTTAAAAAGTGACAATTATAATGTTACAACAAATTTCTATTTCAAACAAATGCTGTTATTTAGAAGAAAAAAATAGCAGTTTTCAACATTGATAATAATAAGAAATGTTTCTTGAGCAACAAATCATCATTTTAGAATGATTTCTGAAGGACTGTCTACTTTTATCAAGGACTTTATCAAAAAAACGTTGTCACAGGAATAAGTTACATTTTAAAATATATTAAAATAGGAGCGTTAATTTCAATTATAATATTTCACAATAATACTGTTTTTACTGTATTTTTGATCAAATAAATCCAGCCTGGGTGAGCATAAGAGATTTTCTTTTAAAAACAAAACAATCTTACCGACCCCAACCTTTGAATTGTAGTGTATATTATATTACATTATTTACACACAGTATAATACTAGTAACTACAGTTGGCATTTTATTTTTATTTTAAAATTAAATTTGTACTTGTTATTGTGAAATCCATGAATGTAAAACAACAGAGCTGCTCCCTCTAGAGGATTAACCAGATTATACTCAAAGCCATTATTTTGGAAACTACTGTTAAACTATTCACTGTTAAGGCTAATTGTCCTCTCTCTTTGTGCAGGTATCTGAATCATGTGCGCACAGCGTCTCCTCAGGATCAGGCTGGTGGTTATACATCAGGACTGGCCTGCCATCGTGCCATCCAGGACGCTTTCAGTGGCCTCTTCCTCCTGTGATTTTACAAAACTACAGTCACTTCCACGCCATCAGTTCACCAGTCTCCCCAAAGACTCACTAAAAAGCAAAGACAAAGGCTGCGAGTGTTCGGATGCATGGGAAAGATTCCTGTGTAAAACTTTGAATACGGCCCCTTCAGTAGGCCAGGTTCAGAATATTATGAAGTTTATGTTGACATAACCATAAACAAGCTTTAATAGGTGTACAGATATTTTTGTTGATCAGTTTTGTTATTTTTGGAATGCTGCTTCAGTTAAATAAACACACAAAAAAATTATTTGTGTCAATGTTGGTTGCATGATCGTCTCAAAGAAATGCAACAGCATTCACCCGACATGGAATGATAATTTATTTAAAAAAAAATTAAAAGAACAAAAAACTAAATACAAACCATTTTAACAGGCAAATTAACAAACACTGAGTTTATTCAGTCGGTCAAATCCTCACACTTCCGTTTCTTGGGACACGGCTCCTCTGAACTGTCTATGGAGGAAAAGAGAAATTTTAGTACAGCAGAAATGACCCGCCATCACTACAGCATGGTTTGTATGTCTTTGACTTTATTTCATGTTTCAATACTGCTGCCAAATGACACTAGTGAGTGTGATAGTCTCTTACCTCTGTCTTGGGTGTGTGTGCCGTACAGGACCCCTCTCGGCAGGGTAAAACTCACACACATCATCTCCTTATTAGGTGCCACATTCCTCACCAGGTGTACAGAACACTGTCCTTGCAGGGAAATCTTTAAACTCGCCTCTGCCCGCTCCACTACATCCCTCTGAGCATCATCTTCCTTGGAGAACCCGTAGCAATGCACCTGTGGCAGGTTGTCGTCCTGGCGGGAAAGACTCTGGTCTGGCTCCGGACCCAGCAGACCTCTGAAAGCATCAAGGAACTCGAGAGCCAGTGCGGGGAGATTCATCACCACGTGAATCTTTTGTGATCCCATCATTAAAGCAGGCAGCCGCTCCCGGACCGGTCCCCGGATGAAGTCCCGTCCATCCATGTTAAATGAGGTTATCTTTCGGTCGACCTTGTTGAGCTTAGCATTGTGCTGGAGCCAACGGAAGGAATCCGGGTTCAGATCATTGGCAAGGACCTCGTTGCCTCGACGGGCCGCTGGTATCGAGAACGGACCGACCCCGGCGAAAACGTCTACTACAGTATCGCCACGCTGAAGAAGGGCAACGATGCGCTCATGTTCGGTGCTCAGTCGAGGGTTCCAGTACACTCGAGAGAAATCAAACTGGTAAAATACACCATTCTCCCGTACCTGAGAGAGGGAGAAAAAAAAGGTAGATTACAGTCAGATGCATCTCTCATAATTAATGTTTATGCTGAATCCATATATTAGGTGAACTCACCTTTGCCACCATGTTACTCTCGCCTGCCAAAACCTCCATTTGGAAGTTCCTGTAAGTGGAATCAATAGTGTTGGTCTTGTTGACCACGCAGGTAATGCCGGGGTTCTTATCTATGATTACTTGACCTGGAACAAAACGCAAGTCTGTTGGTGGCAAAACACCTTGGCAAATGATTTCATGATTGCTCATTACTCTAGATTCAAATCTCTGCCACAATAGTCTTGAAAAGACATGACCGATATAAACTTCAAGGGATAGTTCACCCAAAAATGAAAATTCTTTCATAATTTACTCACCTTCATGTTGCTTCAAAGCAGCATTATTATTAACTAAAACTATTAAAAACATTTTTTTTGTAATTTAAATAAAGCTATATATATTATATAAAAAAAAAATGAAAATTAGAAATTGTAGTGCATTAGCAACTAACTGAAATAATTTGAAGTTGAAGTACTAAAACTAACTGAAAACAACAACAAAAAAATAAAACCTAAAATTATAATAAAAAAAAATTGAACAAAAATTACAATGGCATCTAAGAAAATTACTAAAAATAAAAGCTAATTCAATATATATATATATATATATATATATATATATATATATATATATTAGAATTTTTGGATCAAACTAAATTGGACCACACAGATTATCATTGTATGGGCAAAAACACTACTGGTTCAGAATGATAGTTCACCCAAAAATGAACATTCTGTCATTAATTACTCACCCCCATGTTGTTCCAAACCCGTAAGACTTTCGTTCCCCTTCGGAACACAAATGAAGATCTTTTTGAAGAAATCTATGAGCTTTCTGTCCCTCCATAGACCGCTATCCAACTGACACTTTGACGCTTAAAGTTCATAAAGGGATCGTAAAACTAATCCATATGAATTGAGCAGTTTATTCCAGATTTTCTGAAGAGACAATCGCTTTATGATGAACTAATTTAGGCTTTTATTCATATATGAACATTCATCAACTCACACATCATCAGTTGTGGTAAACGAAAGCTCAAGCATGTTCGCTTGACGTGCGAGAACCAATGAGGTTCATTCTTGTGTTATGCAGCACGTTTGAGCTTTAGCAAGAACCAATGAGGTTCATTCTTGTGTTATGCAGCACGTTTGAGCTTTAGCAAGAACCAATGAGGTTCATTCTTGTGTTATGCAGCACGTTTGAGCTTCAGCAAGAACCAATGAGGTTTATTCTTGTGTTATGCAGCACGTTTAAGCTTTAGCAAGAACCAATGAGGTTCATTCTTGTGTTATGCAGCACGTTTAAGCTTTAGCAAGAACCAATGAGGTTCATTCTTGTGTTATGCAGCACGTTTGAGCTTCAGCAAGAACCAATGAGGTTTATTCTTGTGTTATGCAGCACGTTTGAGCTTTAGCAAGAACCAATGAGGTTCATTCTTGTGTTATGCAGCACGTTTGAGCTTCAGCAAGAACCAATGAGGTTCATTCTTATATTATGCAGCACGTTTGAGCTTCAGCAAGAACCAATGAGGTTCATTCTTGTGTTATGCAGCACGTTTGAGCTTCAGCAAGAACCAATGAGGTTCATTCTTGTGTTATGCAGCACGGTTGAGCTTCAGCTAGAGGTTTGTTCTTGTGCATCAAGCAGGTTTGGTTGAGCTTCTGTTTATGTTCGCTGATCAATGTGTATGTGAATAAAAGCTTACATTTAATTTGTTCATATAAAGTGATTGATTCTCTTCAGAAAATATGGACTAAACTGCACAATTCATGGATTAGTGTTACGATCTCTTTATAAACTTTTTGAAGCGTCAAAGTATCATTTGTATAGCTGTCTATGGAGAGACAGAAAGCTCTCAGATTTCATCAGAAAGATTTTCCTTTGTGTTCAGAAGAAGAACCAAAGTTGTACGGGTTTGGAAAAACATGAAGGTAATTAGTGACAGAAATTTTGGGTGAACTATCCCTTTAAGGTGATTTCTTGGATCATTTATTATCTCTTCTTACCAATCAGTTTTTTGTAGGGGAGCTGGTGGTCTCTCAGGTTCATGTGGGCGATGTGGCCCACTCTGCTAAAACCTGACGTCACATCCTGTCCTTCAGGAAGTACAGCTCGCAGTATCTCTTCACTCTTAAGGTTCTCATAGGTGAGTTTCAGATCGTATCTCTGGATCTCCTGAGGCACCCCATACGCTTTCAGAGCTTCTGCCTCCTCACTGCCGAACGCATCTGCAAATGTAATGGTGTTCGGATCCAATAGCATCAGCCGATGTTCTCCATTACTAAAATCTTTATTACCATCTTCTTTGTGTTCATCCACGACCCGTTTGAGTCCTGGCCTCTGTAGTGCCACTTTCTTCAAACTCTTCACCAATTTGTTGAGAACGTTGGTTGGTATCCGTATGGCAGGAACGCTGACTGTCTGACTGAAAGCAGCCCGGTCCAGTTCTGTCATTCCTCGGACTGTGGGAGGGGGTTTGTAGAGCCCCAGATCAGTTGATGACTGGGGTTGGTCAGGCATGGCTTTCTGATAATGGACCGCAGTGGAAAACTGGAGGGAAATTAATCTTGCAAACTGGTTTAAATTCTGAGGCGGAGAGATACAACTATGATGTTTCTGCACAAGGAACAAAAGTCTGCCAGATCTGTTGGTCATGAGAGAGAGAGAGAGAGGGAGAGGGAGGGAGAGAGGGAGAAAGGTCATGCCTGGTTAAAAGTTTCTAATGAAAAAAAATAATGTATAACCTTTTCGCGAATGCATAGACTACACCTAACAGTCTATATAAATCCCTGTTTCAAACCACAGACTGTTATCTACGACTGATAATAAACTACAAGATTATCTGTTTAGCCACATATCTTAAACCAAGAAATTCAACAAATAACCTAAAGTTTAATATTATAAACTGTAACAGCTCACCCTCTCCAGACAGCTGCCATGCGAACACGGTTTTACATTGAGTACGTACGTCATTTCTGAGCGACCGAGGCTTTGGCTGTGCTAGAGGTGATTGGTCTGTGACGTACATTATAAATAGCCATGTGACCGTTCGTCAATAATCACGTGAATAGGGATGTTTACGTTTGCTTGTGTTTCTGTGAAGCCGGTAGTGTGAGAGCCGGGCACATGAACTGACGGACCCAGCGGTGTCTAAGAGCGAATGGCCGGCTTTCGGTCAGTGCAGAAGAGTAAAGAGACACTACGCGGTGGAACATGGGGAAAAGCGGCGCAAACTACAGCGCGCAGACGGGGAGCGAGTATGAGCCCATCGGAGAGGAGAGCAGACCGCTGTTAGCCCAGGTAAGTTAAACCACAGCCAGCCACAGAACTAATAAGAAGAAGAACAAGAACGAAAGGGCTGCATTTTCTGTCCCGCAGGCACATGTGTAAATGACTAACAATTACTATGATACTTCCGTTTAAGTTACTGTTTTATGATATGCTTATGCGTATATAAACTATATAAACAATTTTGTATTATTACGTATGGAAGCCCATTTTCGCCACATGAGAATTATGATAAATAAGTCGGAATGAAATATTAGATTCTAAGTGAAATTATGGATCATAATCATATAACAATATTATAAGTCATAACATAAAATATCTACTTTTTGTCGCATTGTGGTTTATCTCAAAATGTCACCATTTTACATCATAGTTTTGATATAGAATCTCACATTTTATGCAGAATTTTGACTTTTATCCCATAATTGTCATAATTTATGTCATAATTGATTGATTATGACTTATCTTATCATAATTGTGACATCATAATGTAGACTTTTTTTGGTCATAATTATGATTTACCAAAGCATTATTTTATGTGGTGGAAATGGGCTTCCATATGTATGTTTTATTAATTATTAATTATATTATTTGATTTTTAGATTTTAGTGGACAGAATAATATATTTAAAACAATTGAGGTTGTCCCCATGTTGTCAACCCTGTTACCATAATTTATTCTTTTTCTGATTAAAATGACGTAGGCCTACAAATTCTTAGTATTAGCTGCTTCCCAAAATTTTAAACTGCACATTAAGATGACAGTTTTTTCTTTGTCTGATAGAATGTTTAAAATTAAGACTCTTTTTTGATGGGTCAATAATAATTTTGATAATAATAAGCTTAATCTTTTTCAGCACAGTATAAAATGTACAAACTAAGTGCTTTGCAGTGCCATAAATCAATACAATTTACGTGACATGTCAAAGTAAATAAATGTGCATTATTTAAGTAAATCCAATCTAAACTTCACAGTCACACTGCTGTACTAGTTTTATAAAGCTTTGCTGGAAATGGATGGAGTATGCGTATTCACACATCATGTCATCTTTCACATTCTAGTCATTTTCACATCACATGCTGATCTTATGCAATTTTATTGCAAAGATTTCGCTTCCCTTTGTGCTTTCAGTAATGCACTGTGTAAGCAGACAATAATGACATTCTTTGTGCATGCGTTGTCTCTTGCCTAAGGTCTAGGATTAAATTAACCTCAGTTTGTTCCAGTGTGAGCTGCGCTGTCATGTTTAATTTCTGAAGCATTTTTCTTTCTCACAGGATGTTCCGGTTAGAGGTGCATCCTTCATGTCTTCTGCCTTTAATCTGATGAATGCTATCATGGGTAGTGGCATCCTGGGTCTCTCGTATGCCATGGCCAATACGGGCATTATTGGATTCAGGTACACGCAACACACACAGTGTTCCAGATTCAATACAAGTTCAGCTTTTTAGCCCAATTCGCAGGGGATTAATATTACCTGGTGACCTCTTGTCATTTGTAATAATTGTGGAGGTTGTCTGTGATCTTAATCCCGTGCGAATCGGCCATTTCTGTTATTTGTAAAGTAAAAATTCCCCCGCAATTGACCTACCATATTTTGCTGAACACTGAGGTCCTGTGATAATATCAGTCCCGTGCGAATAGGCATCTCTGTGCTTTGGCGGGGTCGTATATAATTTTTAAGGTTTTGTTTCCTGTCTGCTTTTTTATCCATCTTTCGCGAAGAATGGATGCTCGAGTTTTTTGATAGTATTTTGGGTGCTGGGTAATATTGCTATATAGGCCTACACCGTACAACTATACACTTTGCAGAAAGAGAAAGCTGAAAACCATCAGAAGAGCAAAAACAAAAATAATGATTAGATGGAGATGGATGACATATATAGAAGCATGCGGTAAGGAACATTCTTTTGTTTACAATATAGCGTACAGCTAGACCTATAACAACACGACATTTCCAAGCCTATTGACATCATATCCAGGAGATAAGTCAGTAAATTCAAGTAAAATCACAGGTTTCGCTTATCCCATGCGAATGCGCCACACGAAATTCAGATGTGAAGGGGTAATTTCTAAATCACACGAGGTTCCCAGATAATACTAACCCAGTGAGAATAGGGCTTTTGTTGACAACATTTGTGGTATAATGTTGATTGCCACTGAAAATGTGATGCACGCATCCCTTTTTTTAAAAGCAAAAAGTGCAGTTGCAGTAAGGCACGTACAATGAACGTACAATGGTGTTTTTTCAACTCTGCATGTGTTCTTCACAGTATTCTGTTGCTCATGGTCTCCAGTTTGGCTGTTTATTCTATCCATCTCCTGTTGCTCCTCTGTGACAAGACAGGTAATATCAACTATCACTTTTGAACTCTTCTTTACCCTTCTCACTCCTGTTTACCTTACATAATCTCTGACTATAACTCCTCACAAGCTGTACATCAGATCAAAAATCTGAAATGGTCTTTCACGATTGTACATTGTAACCGATCACTATTACATATGTTTATGTATGTTAGGCATCAACTCTTATGAAGCGCTTGGAGAGAAAGCCTTCAACAGACCTGGCAAGGTTGGTTAATATCACAGATCTAATACCTAGCTCTATTTATTTGATTTACTCTTTGCCTGAAGATTGCCTGCTTTTAATTTGGAATAATGCACTGCAATGTTTCATTTTGTTATATGAATAAATAACTCATCATTCTCATTATCCAAGTACTCATCATAACTGAATTCACCATAGATGTGAAATATGTCTTGTTACTCCTGTAAAACATGTTTTTCTTATGTTTTGTGCAGATTCTGGTGGCCTGTACTATTCTCATTCAGAACATTGGCGGTGAGCTTTTCACTTTTTATTTAGATCGTTAAATTGTATTACTTAATATAGTTCATATAAATACAATCATATTACTAAATGTTAACCTGGTATCCCAGCGTTAATCCCAGCGAGAGTCTCCTGTCTCTTTCTCTTTTGCTCTCTCTCTCAGTTTGAACACGTTTTATTGGGAGGATATGACTTTTATTAATGTATTGCCAAAGAAGTTAGCATAGCAGGTTAACCTCTGAACAACAGAATATATACTAAAGAATGGTGTAAAGTGAATATGGAAATTAAAACTCTGTTTCTTCTCTTTCTTTCTGTCTTTCACTCCGCACTGCTCACTACTCACTGTGAACTGTAGTGAGTATTCTGTGTGTTATGTGGTGTTTAGTAGCAGTAAATCAGACTATGTCTTACTATCTACCATAATGACTTAACAGTCATTTCATCTCACTTTTACATTGCCTTTAGAATGGCAGCAAGTGTCTGAATGTGTGAGAACAAATGTTTGGCTGCAGTCAGGTTTGATCTCTGTGTGTGACCATGTGATATGAATTTGTGGCTGTTAGTGTTAGTTCAGAGTATGTTAACCTTTGTCATGTTTGGCTTTTCTGAGTGGATTTGTGAGTGCTCGTGCGTGAGATTGCATTATGAGCTGTTATAGTGCATGTAGGAGGTGTTGTATAACATGTATTTATAATGTGCTGTCATTCTTTCTTTAGCCATGTCCAGTTACTTGTTCATCTTGAAGTCTGAAATGCCTGCAGCCATCACCGGCTTCATGAGCACAGAGAGTTCTGGGTAAATAAATATATGCTGGCCTTACCACACCCTCACACCCCTTCTAATAATGTCCAATGCAAGTTTCTATTTTTTCTATTCTCACTGAAATTGAAATGCTTATTGAAGAAACTATATTAGCTAATCAGATGATACTAAATGAGCATAACAAAAAGTAGAAACCAAACAAGACATTTTATTGGTTGTTTGGTTTCTACTTTTTGTTTCTAATTTAGTATGATCTGATTAGCTTATATAGTTCTTATTAAGCATTTCAATTTCAGTGAGAATAGAAAATTTTTTGCAGAACAACTCAGATTAAAATGAAAGATAACCCTAACCCTATCTAATAAAGATACTTTTATTAGCCAAGGACACAATACATTTTTATTTCACAATACATAGATTAAAAGTGACAGTAAAAACTTTTATAATGTTACAAAGGTTTCAAATAAATGCTGTTTTTGAACTTTATATGTATCACAGAATCCTAAAAAGATGTATCATGGTTTTCCACTAAAATGTTAAGAAGCACCCCAAAATTTTGAATGGTACTGTATATAGTTTATCAGAACAAATATGATTTACATCTGAATTTAGTGTGTTAGAATTCATCCTAAAACAGAATCTGGCTGAAACCACAGAAAAATCCACGGGGAGAGACAAAATAGAAACACGATTCAGGAAAGAGAGATCATTCACTCATTGGCAGATAAACACTCTTTCTCTCACCTTTAAAGGGTAAGTTCGGCGTTTTACAAGTAAAGCCCTGTTTTAAGATCGTTTCTAATGAAATCGAACGGTTAAAATTTGGACACATGCTGCTGTCCCGAGAATTTTAGGTTTTTGTGTTAGCACCCCCCCACCTATACAATGGTTTCATAGGTGCATTGAAACAATCATTCATATAAGCAGATTAAACTTTAGTTTACAAAGACGTGAAACTCACAGAGTGGTCTGTGGTGTGCACTGATATGCTCACGCAAAAATCGCTGCAAAAGAAGCTTTCCAACAGGTTTTATCGTAGTTTTTGGAAGAATGGAAAGGCGTTGGAAAAATAGGTCCATAGTTTTACAACGAATGGTAAAACACCTGTTGGAAAGCATCTTTTGCAGCGACTTTTGCGTGAGCATATCAGTGAACACCACAGACCACTCGGTGAGTTTCACGTCTTTGTAAACTAAAGTTTAATGCGTTTATATGAATGATTGTTCCAATGCACCTATGAAACCATTGTATAGGTGGGGGGGTGCTAACACAAAAACCCAAAATTCTCGGGACAGCAGCATTTTTCCAAATTTTAATCTTAACCGTTCAATTTCATCAGAAACGATCTTAAAACAGGGCTTTACTTGTAAAACGCCGAACTTACCCTTTAAGCGAGTTTCCAAAAGAGAAAGTATTCCTGAGTAAGAATGTAACGGTCATTATTTTATTAGCCGCTGTTCTGAGCTGTGGTTTAACTGTGCCCTGTGCCCACACAGCTGGTTTGCATTACAGGTCCGTTCACGTAAATCTCGCACATATGTTATGCCCAATGAGAGTCGTGGCTGCCCAAGATTCCCTTCACCAGCACAATTACTGTGACCAGACCCAGACACACACAAACATTACTACTCTCTCTCCGGGTGGACCAAAAATCACAACCCGGTCACAGTATACACACTTGAAACTGTAGTCATTTACTGTAAAATAACATTATTCTTTCAGTGGAGTAATTTATCTTCATTTCTGCAAGCGGATCAGCTTGGTTGTCTAGTACCTCCCTGTTTTTAAGAGAGAACTACAGGAGATCTCTCATAAACACCAACCTGTTAAAGATTCAATCCCTCAGTTCTCAATCATAATTTTTTGTTTTAAAGTACTCAGTTTAATATTGGCAAAGCATCAATACACATACTTTTCCATTTTTTTCCCATATTTCTGTGGAAAACTTTTGTTTTTTTGTTTTTTCAGGATTATCTCTCTTATCTATCAAATTAATACTTGTATTGAGTAAGGATGTATTAAATTGATCAAAAGTGACAAATGATGTTAGGAACATTTCTATTTCAAATAAATGCTGTTCTATTGAACTTGTAAAAATATTAAGCAGCACAGCTCTTTTAACTGTGACAATAACAATAAGAGTAGGAACAGTAAGAGGAATTGTTCTTGCACAGCAAATATTAGGATTATTTCTAAAGAATCATGCCATTTTCCAATATTACTGTTTTGCTGTATTTTTGTTTAAATAAATGAGCATAAGAGACTTAATAAAATGAGACAAATATTCCCGACCCCAAAATCTTTAAAGGTGTGTGCATCATCTTCACTTTGTGTCATTTTGTCATGCATTTATTTTCTCTCCTCCATAGAAAGTGGTTTGAGAATGGTGTTATCCTACTGATTTTAGTCACTGTAATTGTAGTGTTGCCATTGGCTCTACTTCCAAAGATTGGTGAGTATCATCAGGGTTTGTTTTTCTCAGTATTGTTTATGAGTGTGATAGAATGCATATCTTTGGTTTTTGTCTTCTCTTCAGGTTTCCTGGGATACACCAGTGGTCTTGCATTCATCTTCATGTTGTTCTTTACTGTGGTGGTGAGTTGAGTCACTCTATTTATCTGTCTGTCTCTCCATCTTTCCCATGTTGATGTTTTCATCTCCCTCACAGGTGGTAGTGAAAAAATGGTCCATTCCCTGTCCGCTACCATTGAACTCCACTATGAGCCTGGTAAAGATCACACACTCACACTGTCACACACTCACACTGTCACACACTCACACACTCACACACTCACACACTCACACACTCACTCACTCACACACTCACTCACACACACACACACACACACACACACACACACACACACACACACACTTGCCTAATACACTCCAAATTAATACCCAAAACACAACTTGGTTAGCTGCAGAATAATAGACTTCAGTACGACCCATCTAAAATCTTAATTTTTATTACAACAGACAGGGTAAAGTATGGAAACCCATTTCTGCCACTCAAAGTCGAAATTATGATACAAGTCATACTAAATATTTCTGACATAAAAAGAATGTTTACATAAAAGTTGAAATTTACATACTTTAACTTATTAAATTTTGACATGAGACATATACTAAGTCATAATTATTAGATTAAATTAGTCATCATTTGGACTTTCTCATAATTTGGACTTTTAATTAATAATTTGGGCTTTATCACAATTTTGACTTTCATCTCATAAATATGTCTTGGTGTGCCACAATTTTGAGTTATGTCATAAAAATTTACCAAAGCATGCTTCTTTTTTTTTTTTGTAGTGGATATGGGCTTCCTTACTAAAGACGTTTTTTTAACTCTCAGATATTTTGTGGAGTACGTGGAGTACGGAGTACGATCCAACCCTTCAGAAACAAAGTATCATTGTTTTAATAAGCGATGTGACCTTTGACCCTCTTGAGCCAAAGGTCAAACCTTTACTTCCTGATATTCAGCTACAGATACTGTAATCTAAATATCAGAAAGTAGTTTTTCATTCTGTTCCTGTCCTGCTTTCATTCTAATCTTCATATTCACATCAACTTCACATTTTGTTTTTCTATCCGCAGAGCTTAAATACCTCCGAGTGTACCCCACAACTGTTTGCGATCTCTAGTAAGGTGAGTGTGTGTGTGTTTTCCTGAGAAAGGAGAGCTATGTTTTGATTTAAAGACCGCCTTGTATGACTATTAGAAACCCAAATATTAGTTGTAATATTATAGCATAACCCCACACACATCAGGAGGGTGAGAAATGACTGTGTGTGTGCGCATTGCAGAGTGCTTATGCTGTCCCAACAATGGCTTTCTCCTTCCTGTGCCATACGGCGGTTTTACCCATTTACTGCGAGTTACACAGGTCAGTTCACTCAGTTCTGAGCATCTGCCAAATATATATTCTGTTGTTGCCTTATGGTGTGAATATGTGTGTTTTTCAGACCCACAAAACGGAGAATGCAGAATGTGACAAATGTCAGCATCTCTCTTAGTTTCGTGGTGTATCTGATCTCTGCTCTTTTTGGATACCTCACCTTTTATAGTAAGAACATTGCTCAAGCTGCACAACAAGATCCTCAAAGTGTTTGTTTTGTGTGTTAATCCTGCTCTTGGAGATCGACCTTCATGCAGAGTTTAGCTTCATCGCTCTACTGTATTCCACAATGCAACGCTTGACGTGACATTTTTAGTGTCACAAAAGAGCTGGAAGTAATGTCAGACCCTGGCCATTATTTTAAATCCAACCCATGTGAAATTACCTTTTTTTTTTTTTTTTTTTTTTTTTTTTTTAGATAACTAGACTTACTGAATGCAGTGTCTTAAAATAAAATAAATGTTAATTATCAAAAATCTCAAATTCAACTGTTGCAATATGAGCAAACCATCAGTAATTAAACTGGTTTAAGTTTAGCAAACCTAAACTACACATAATTTTGAATCATAGTCAAGTGTCATTTGCACATGAATTAGACTGCACTGGTTGTACTGTATGTTTTTTGATTCACTAAAAAGAACAGGTTCGTAAGAGTTATTTGTACATTAATAGTACTTCACTGTGTGTGTTTGCTTTTGTGTGCATACAGTTAAGAGTAAGACAACTCGATAGAATGATTACCTTACCATTATTTTGCAGTAAACCATATTTCTTTTTATTTCACATTCAATTCAGACTGCAAATGCACATTAACAACTGGAGTAAACATGATCCCCTTTGCAGTGAGGCCGAAGATTCAGGCGCACTGCTATTGAAACACTAATATTTTGAAAAGTTGTTTTAAAGTTTCACAAAGTATCTTTAAAAATTTGATGAGAGCCAGTGTATACTAATTAGTATTCTAATATTCCAGTATGAATAAAGCCCATGATTAGCTGCATGAGGTGTGTTTGGTTAGTGTTTTTGTCTCTTGGTAGTCCCCTGGATTATAATCTTTACTCTTTCAGTTCAGTACATTAATCTGTTAATGACGAAAGATAAATTGATTGATCTGATCTGACATCTTTATCCACAGCACATGTGGAATCAGAGCTGTTGCTAGGATACGATACCTACCTACCGCGGGATGTTTTGGTGATGTCAGTGCGTCTCGCGATTCTATTGGCCGTTCTGCTCACTGTGCCGCTCATTCACTTCCCAGTAAGTCAAACACCAGACTGTGAACTATTTAAAGAAGAAATTCAGAAAACATATCCTCCCTTTCTTTCTCTCAGGCACGTAAAGCGCTGTTGATGTTATGCAAGAGAGAGAGGGAGTTCTCCTGGCTCTCTCATTCACTTTCCTGTATTTTCATCCTCACTCTTGTGCTGCTGCTTGCTATTTTCGTCCCTGACATCAGGAATGTTTTTGGTGTGGTCGGTGAGTGTTTGTCCATACGCTCTTGTATGTGCTTGGCTGTTAAATTCACTGCTCAATAGGTATGTTTATATTGTGTGCGTGTGTCTGCATACCTTTTCATGTGTGATTCCAGGTTCTACGACCTCCACATGTTTGCTGTTTGTGTATCCGGGAATGTTTTATTTGAGAATCAGCTCTGAGCCAATCAGATCTCTCAATTCAGCAGGGGTATCTAAAGTCTTGCATACTACAGCACTACATGCATGAGTTTCTTTGCACTAGACTGTTAGTTCTGAGGGAATTTTACCCATTTGTTATACTCTACTGTTCAAAAGTGTGGAGTTGGTAAGATTTTTTTTATGTTTTTTAAGAAGCCTCTTATGCTTACCATGGCTGCATTTATTTGATCAAAAATATTATATATAATAATATATTTAATATTACTACAATTTTAAGTAACTGCTCTTTGTTTTAATATTAGTATTCATGTCTGTGCCATTGTTTTGTCTCAAGATGCAAACCAGTAATATTATTTTCTAAGTCGCGTCTATAAAAGCCACTTAAATACCCTAAAAGGCCTAATACTGGCTTAATCTAAGCCCTGTCTGTGAAACCAGACCTTAATCTTTTTGTGAAAAAAATGATGCATTTTTTTCAGGATTCGTTGATGAATAGAAAGTTCAAAAGATCTGCATTTATTTGAAATAGAAATCTTTTGTAACATTATAAAACAATCGAAATGACCCCAAACTTTTGAGCAGTAGTGTATATTATGTCTGACTTTACATGTTTTTGTAACCTATCAACATATTTATGTTATTACGTTATGTTATGATATGTTGCTTTCTTTCCATTAGCATCTTTTCCACCTTTCCTCTTTCCTAGGCAGTTTTTCTGTTGGTCATTGGCCTGGTTGTGGGTGTGCTGAGCCTGTGTGTCATCATTGTCTCCTGGGTTCAAGGTCCTTGACCTTTAACTTCATCATTGTGGGACACGTCGCATTGCATGAGTCGGGACCTCAACACATCCTGCCTTTAAGAAGAACCTTATTTTACAGGTTATACACCAGTCAGACTCTGTTTACTGGACCAAATGCTGCTTCAAGAAGGGAATCCTAATGAGATGAGCCTACTGTGCTCTTATGATACTCCTAATGTTCTCATTATCCTGTAATGTCACTTGAATACTGAACAGAGGCACAATCAAACCCACAATATCCAGCAAAGCAATGACATGCATAGTAATCTATTCTGAATGTCTGAACGACACCCGAGTTTGACAATCTTTGAATCAGAAGGTTGCCGTGATCTGTGAAAAGACAGATGAAACCAAGGAATGATGCAGCTGCACATTTTTCAATAACTAAATATCTGCATAAATCTAATATCCACATTCAATTAATTGTAAAATTGCTCTGATTGTGCCTGTCTGGAAAAAAAAAACTGATTTATTCACTGTCTTTGTATGTATTAGATTTTTGAAGATTTTTCAGACCTTTCATGATATTTCTTCACCAATGCACTTTTCAAAGATTTTTTGTGATTTCAAGATAAGAACGTTTTTGTCTTGCCATTTTAAATAAATAAATAAATTGAAAATGTATATTTTTTGTTTGTTTGTTTTACCATTGAAACCCTGTTTATATGTCCAAAAGGACAATTTTTATGTGGAATTAAATAAATAAATAAAGGGAAATTCGAATTAAAACTTGTTTCTCACTGCCTTGTGTACTGTGGCATCTGGCATGAAGTCTGTGATCCATGTTTAGTCTAAGAGATCCAAGCATTACTGTGTGTTTTTGCTGGATTGCATGCGAGAAAGATTGATAGACAGGCTGATTTTTCTTCATTGATTTGGACAGAGGGTTCTCTGTATGTCAGATAATGGAAAACAAATGCTCTGTGTGTGTGTGTGTGTGTGTAGTCTGTGGCCTTTGCTCTCTCCTGCTGTTTCTAATATGCTGCATTAGCTTGAGAGACCGCCCAAAGTAAGCCTGTCTGTAACATTCACACACATGCAATTTCGCATAGTCTTACATCAAGAAATATAAGTTGTGTTATTCCTGAGGTGTGTGAATAATATAGCATTGTGCAGCTCAGGATGACAGTAAGATTTCAGCTGCAGGTAAGATATGTGATCAGTGATAAGATAACTGCTTTATGTGCATGGTTACTTGAGTGACCACCGAAAACGCACGATGAAACCGTGGTGTAGAGAGATATAATGGATATGAGGTGTTTTATGGTTTGCAGAGGATTGGTGTTCTGGTGAATCACACAAAAACACCACGTTTAACAAAAGAAAAATATTTGGCAAAAAAAGTATTTTCTTTGTTTTATTGCAATATTTTGTCTTTGTTTTTAAGACACAAAGTGTTAAAAAATTCCATTAGCAATGCATATAGACAGTTAAGCTTTTGTTTCTTTTTCTAGTTCCTTTATTCTCAATGGTGATTGCAATTAGATTCTCATTGCAGTCATTTTATAGCATTACATCAAAAATGCAGTTGATTTTTTTAAATCAAATTAAATTCAACAAACATAATGGGTAAATACAATTTAAATAATATATTATTCGGTCATTACTTACATTTATATTTCCTTGTATTCTTTTTTATTTTAAAACTAATTTACATAATTTTTATGAGAAATGTCAGGTTACTTCTTTGTTTCTTCTGTTGTTTTTGGGGTGAACCGTTTGACAGGTTTTGTGATTTACACTTTAACTTTAAATGTGAGTGTGAGTCAATAAATGCATGAGTAAGACATTTTAAAAATCATGTGTGGGCCTTTTGAGTAAAAGTGTGAAAGGAAAAAAATGTCATGCTAACTTTCAAAGAGTGGAAAATGAGATCCACAGCTCTTGGGTATCAGGCAGGAGTTATGTCTCTTTTCAACCTCAATTTAGTCCTGCAGATTGCTTTACCTTTAGACCGCAATCCATATTCACACACCAGCAGAAACATCTGCTGACTGTTAACCGCTGCCTACAGAAGGTGATTTTGCTGTATTACTGTCTGATTTCTTTTCATGCCGACTGGCCCTTTCATGCTGACATCTGCTTTTTCCCTGGACTTTTTCTGCATCTCTGTTCTTCTCCTTCCTCCTGAATTGGTTTTCATGCTCTATCAGTAACCGTGCTCCCTGTGTCACAGGCATTCAGTAAATCATTCTGAAGACTTTGTTAGGAAGAAACAAACACACCCAATCACACACTACCTTACCTCTATTGTGACTCTGATGTGTTCTCTAAGATTCTTCTCCTCTTTTTCTGCTCTCTCTGCCTTCTAAAACCTCTAATTCTGCTTCTGACGCCTGGACTGAGCTGAGACCATATCACATCTGGAGTTCATTTTACCCAAACACACACACACACACTGCCATGTGTCACACACTTTCTCCTCTGTCCTCTCTGCTCTCTCTCCCTGTCACTCTTTTTTAACTTGTCTCCCTGAACACTCACTCCATCATTTACTCTCTCTTTCTTTCTCTGATTTTTGTTTTTCTTCTTTTACGCCGCAGCTGTTGCCATTCCCAAACACTGAGTATAATACCAGCCAGTAAACGCACACTCACACACAAACACACTTTGGCCTTTCACCCATAAATACCTCACATCTCTATGAGTCGCACGGCCTAACATGGTGTAGCAACTGTTCAATAAATGTAAGCGAAACAGTGTGTGTGTAAATGACAGATTTGGGAATTATTTCAAACTCCTGCTATGTGTGAGATTGTACTGTATATGGGTGTTGAATGGGATTTGGAGGCTTTGCTGAGGTTGTACATGTGTAGGCTATATGTGTTTGGTCAGATATGGTTTATGTCTAACAGAGCTTCGGCATGTGTGAACTGGGGCTTGTTGTGGGATGCAGTCACATCTTAGCAACTATCAATTATTTTTTGTTGTTAAGTCTGTCCTCTAAACTAAAATTTCATCATGATATATTTTTGCTTTAGCTCAAAACAATAAAATCCCTCTAATATACAAGAGACTACTTGTAGGCCATACATTTTTTTCCTTCTTTTTTTTCAGAACAAGGATGGGGCTAGTTGTTTGTTTTGCATTTATGTATTTTAAATGTCATAATATTATGCAATTTGTACTTTTAATGTCACTGTTTCATGAATTGTTTTGTGTTGCTTAAAAGACTATACACAGTAAAAAAATATTTTCATGATTTGTTATCACAACATTTTTTCTTTTGTCAAATCATTAAATCAACTTAGATAATTCATGTGGGTGAGACAACATAACATTTTGAGTTTCTGTTGATTAAACCAATCTCCTTCATTGTATTAACGCTTTTTTTTCTTTTCAATGGTTACTTACTTTTTTCAAGTTAAACCAACAAATATTTTTCTACAGTGTATAAGCTTTTTAATAGCAAATTCAATTGTGACAATTTACCCCACTGGGACAACAGCTTATTTTAGTAACTAAGACTTTAAAGTATGTGTGTACAGTGACATTATATATAAATAGCCTATAAAACACCAGAGGCACACATATGTCCAAAATACACATTTACTCTGTTCTGAACACATAATAAGCTCAATCAACTGCCTGATTTCAGTAAAATCTCTAAGACCAGGGCTGCGTTTCTAAGCCTAAATTGATCGTATGCAATTGCCACTACGATCCATTTAGGCTTACGATGCTTTTGAGAAACACAGCCCAGAACAGTTCTGTTCTTCATAATGACCTTAGTTTAAACTCTCCCACACTGCGCTCTGGGTAAAAAGGGCAGTTCTTTAATGAAGACTCAGGAGGGGGCTAGACCATTAAAGGTGATTTGGTGCTGAATACCTGTTTTAATACTGGTTCATTCCACACAAAACTCTCTAGAGAGAGATGCTGATATGTAAGGGCATGACAGCTGGAACAACAAAGTCAGAGGACAACTTAACTTATTGGTAACACTATGAAGCTGTAAAGAAACTGAGCATATTTGTTTGTGAAATACAGGTAGGCCTGATGGTTGAATACTTGAGTATGAGTGTCTCCTGCTGGATATTTCTGGTGCTACACCAGGATCACCAGAGTGGATCCACCAGACCTCAGCTTCCCATTAACCTCTTCATCACTGAAGGTGACAGCCTGAGATGAACCCTTATTCTTCACTTCTCTGTTCTCAGACAGCAGACACTGGACAGAGCGGAGAGTGTTTGGAGTTTTCTCTTTAAATTTACACCAGCTGGAAAAGAGATTTATACATAAAATGATAGTTCACCCAAATACGAAAAATGTTGTCATCGTTTAAGAATGTTGATAACCAGACAGTAGACGGCACCCATTGGCTTCCACAGTATTTTGTTTCCTATATGGAAGTCAATGGGTGCCATCAACTGCCATGTTGATGGCATAGTGTGATTGGTCTGGTTAGCAACATTCTTCAAAATATATTTTGTGTTCAACAGAAGAGGAAACTCATACAGGTTTGGAACAACTTGAGGGTGAGCAAGTAATTACAACATTTTTGGCTGAACTATCCCTTTAATAGACTTTATAGACCTGGGCCAACTAAATAAGAGCCCACAAATACACTCAACCCATTTTGTTCACGTAGACAATTCATATTCATTATACAACATGCTGTAGCCTAATAATAAGCCTAACCTGTATATCTAGCATTTTAGCCTTCACAACAAAGGTTTTCAAAATCATGCATGAGAAACATTCTGTAAATGCAGTCAAGTGTATCCAGACATTTGACTTGTAAATACAAATAGAGGCCAATTACATTTAATAGCCTACTATGATTGCCTATTCTGTTTATATAGCTAGAATTAATTAATTAATTTGTTTACTAATTTAATTATTTATTGATAAAAATGGGATGATGTTCATGATGTTTCAAACTATTTTGTGAGCCTAACTCCTAAAAGATACAATATTTATAGCCTACCCTTGAGATCAAATAATTGTTTTAATTTAATATACAATTGACTTTATATATTTATTCATGTGTTTATTTACAATATCTTCTAATGTCATTTGCAAATAAATAATGATTAATAAGGCTATTTAATATAAAATAACAAATTTAATCCCTTTGACCGTTAATCCTTTACGGAACCACTAGGTGCGCGCGTCCGTTCTTGCATAAATCTACATGAGAAAAACCTGCCGAAAGGTGGCGGATGTTTCCAGTTTCCACACGCTCACAATAGAAACAGGTGTGTTTTCCTTATCAACATATTTCCACATGCAGGTACTTCAAAGATGGTGCACCCGTGGCTTCGTTTAAAGATAATATCTATCGTTTCTCTGCAACACCCTATCGCTCAGTCTGTCTGCTTAAAATAGACCCAGAGAACGTTTAAGTAGCTAGAGGCCGCTCTTATCTCACACGGGTTTAAGTTCAAACTTCAGCAAATATGGACGGATTGTGATAGTGGCGAGTAGAACTTTACAAAGCCTCGAGTAACGGATAAAACAGTTTGGTTTGAAGAGAGAGAGCTAGAAAGAAACAGTTATTGTTATGATTGAAGGGTTGAATCCCCTGAGGGAGACGCTTAATCATGCGTAAACTCCTTCACTTCCCTATTCTGCCCACTCGCTTCAGTCCTTCCGCAAAGCAGGTGTTTCAAACAGCGTCTTGTTTCAGATGCAGAGGCTTTTAATTGTGCGTTTGCGCATTTACATGTTCCCATTTAAGTGATACAATGTCCAACATTCACTAAGTCAGTTAGGCTTAGATTGGCTAGGCTCCAGTTCAGAGAACATCATGAAGTTTAACGGGTATCTGAAGTTGCGCATCGGCGAGGCAGTGGACCTCAAGCCCACGACCACCTCTATGCGACTTGCAGTGATGTTCAACAAGGCGAACCAGACCTTGGACCCGTACATTATCGTAAAAGTGGACGAGTATAAGATCGGACAGACGCACGCCAAGCAAAAAACAAACATGCCCACTTATAACGAGGAGTTTTCCGTTAACGTCAACAACGGCAAGCAATTAGAGTTGGCCGTTTTTCATGACGCACCGATCGGATACGATGACTTCGTGGCCAACTGCACTATCCAGTTTGATGATCTGATGAAGACTACGAACAAAGAGGAATCTTTTGAAGGATGGGTGAGGAATGTTTATCGTATGTTTCTCCTTCACCTGAGACATTTCTTTGCTTTAAATTGCTACATTTTCACATGCATGGTGTGGACATCTGACACTTTGAATTATGTATTTAGAAAAGTTCAGAACCAACAGAGTGTTTGCTCTGTTGGGACAGAGCGATATTCTATGGATCTACCTGGTGGTATTGTGTGTGTAGAAAAGGGCATGTTGATAAGGCAAGAATGCACTTAATAATGCTAAAAAATAAACCTCTTCATATTTATATTTTTTTCTCTACTGATCTATACTTAGTTGCACACTAAAGACATAAGAAAAACTATAGTGTTGTATCATAAACTGTCAGCACACTAGAATACAAAATGACTGGGGAGTGTTGTATTTTATTTCAACATCTGTAACTGTTTTTTTTTTCATGCTATGTGTTTCTAATTTTGATACAATATACCCATATTTGCCTACTCTAAATGAGTAAGAAAGTTTAGAAATGTACTAATAATTTATTATCAGAATATGGGGTACAAACCAGGGCCCGTATTCATAAAAAATCTTAATGCAAAGAGTAGCTCCTAGTGACAAAATTCTAAGAACATTTTTAGAAATGTGGGTGTTTACTCTTAAAATTAAAGAAAAAATCCTAGTAAAGAAAAAAGTAATTCAGAAAGCATTTTAACCCTTAAAAGAGGTCTTAAGGTCAAAATTGTTAGGACCACGGACGAGGAATTTTAAGAGGCTTAAGAGTTTCTTTAGCAGAGGAGAAAATGGCAGAAAGATGAAGAGGGAGAAGAAATGTGTTGCAGACAATAGATGACAGTGAGTTAATAAGACACTATAGATTAGATCGTGCAGGGAACATGTTTGTGACCGATTTTATTAGAGACACAATAACATCTCCGACACAGCGCAGGAATGGTGTAGTGGCAGAAATTAAATCACTACTGTACATTAAGATATTTGGCAGCTGGGAAAATGCCTCAACGCAGCAGTGATGATTTGGTTCTGTCACAACCTTCTGTAAGCAGAGTGATCACAAACAATTACAGCACTTCCAGAACCTCTTATTGTGCCGCAGTTCATTTTGTTTACACTGGACATTCCCACCTTGCAGGCTCAAAAAACTGCATTTATGAATATAGCAGGCTTCCGCACAAGCAGGGGGAATGAAGCAGGGGAATGAACCGTGAATAATTTATTATTAACCGCTATAAGCTCCCACGTCTGCTTCTGTCCTGTGACACCCGGCCTGAATTTTCCATTAAGGATGGCCTTGTGTTCATCCACTAACTGGGCTCACAGTAAACACTGTTCCTCTGTCCAGTTGTTTTTTATTCCATGTTTGCTACATTAAAACCAACATTCAAACCACCACTTAAATAGACAGTGGAACAATTTTTATCATTCTAATCCAATCAAATACTTTATAGGAAATTAACAGTATGGCAAATAAAAAAAAGGATTTAAATACACATATATAATGTGTGTGTGTGTGTGTGTGTGTGTGTGTGTGTGTGTGTGTATGAGAATGGTCAAATAAGGAAAATTACGCATGTAATTTCAAAGTGAAGGCTTAGAATAGACCCTATACATAGAATCACTCTTTTTTTCCTTCTTGGACAACCAACCAATCACAGTCTTCAAAAGATTGTGTCATACATAGCAACGGGGTCAGCCCTGCCTCCTCACTAAGATAAAAGTTGCTGAGTTGCTCTCAGATCGGTCCCGAATCGCTCTTAAGCTAAGACTCCTACGTAAAAGATTTTAAGCTAAATTAAGAGTTTTCTGAGAGGATTCTTAGAATCTTTATGAATACGGGCCCTGGTCTTTTGGAACGCTATGTGAAAACATGTTCAAATGTAGGCCTATGCATTAATTCATTGTGATAATCAAATTTACTTGTTCAATGTAAATATTATGCCATACCCATCACCCTAACAATTTTCATTTAATTTTAAACATTTTGATTCAAAATGTAGCTACATATAAGTTTACACATTTGGCAGACCAAAGTATTTTACGTTACATTCAAGGTATAGTTCATTGTCAGTTCATGTGTTCCTTGGGAATCAAACCCATGACTTTGGCAGCATTATTAGCATCATGCTGTACTGTTTGAGATGCAGGAATGCTATGAAATGGTAAACAATTAGGAATTTTAATTCAAAACAGCAATTGAAACACAAAATGGAAACAGAAACAAATATAGCAGCAATACATAAAACATAAGCAATATACATTGTTTTTGTGCAATCTTTGTGTCTACAGTTGGACCACATTAGAAAGCGTTACAGCCCTCTCTATCTGTGGCTATGATCTTTCTTTTTTTAAATGTTTTTTTTTTTTAAATTAACTTTAGGTGTTTATTACAAATGTTTTATGAGATGAAAAGCTTGTGTTATTAAATGACATGAGAATCTGCTGATCTAACTAGTTCTAGTGATATATACCATAGTGATATCACCACTGTAGCTCATTTCTATTTGGTTAAATGGATGGTGTTGCAGCACTCTTCGGTTTCCCCGAAACCTCACACTGTTCGTTCTCTTGTATTCTGATGTGTATCTTTTTGTCATGCTACATTGTATTGCATCATGGTGTTCTTTTGTATAAGCAAAAGAACACCATGCAATACAACAGAGCACGACAAAACAAAGATACACATCAATATAATCACAAACAGTCAATCTATTCTGTTGTGTTGTTTCTTTGTTTAGTCTCTTTTGCTTTGTGCTGTTGTTTTACCTCTGTGAACAGCAGACGTGCAGAGCTTTTGAGTGTTATCATCATCCACCATCAAATGTGGCTTCACACTTACACCCATGTCCGACAATGCATTGCAGTTCTACACACTGATGTAGCGATGCTGATGCGTGTCAGTGGTTACAGTCAATACAATTTGAATGATCAGTTTCTCCGTAGGGTTGCAGCTACAGTTTCCATGTCTACACACCACCCTTAGAGCTAGTTCATATTATTGAGCGTGTTAACTCCACACTACTGCAGGCCACTAGGAAAACAGTAGTTGTAAAACACTTAGTGTCAGCATTTCAGTGACCAGGCTAAACATGGCTTGCCTGCACTCAGCAGAAGTGGTGAAAGTCTTCTTCTAACCTTATTAATCAACCCAAGTACTGTTAGTTCTCTTTTCCCATAATGCATATGCACAGGAACATTATTTTTAGAATGGCCGATCGTCTTGATTTTACGTGTCCTGACAAATTTGAAATTTAAACCATTATGCATAAAATGTAATTGTTTGTTAAAGAAATGTTTAAAATAGTTTTTAGATGTTTTAGATATTGTGACTGCTTGAAATATCATGTAATCCAGTGGATCTCTCAACCTTTTGCCACTCCCACAATTTTTTCAATAAAATATTTTAGAGCTTGGCATAACTAGAAAAATAAATATAACCAAATATTAATAAATATCTTAATTTTTAGTTGTTTTAGCTTATATTTTATATTTGTTTTGTCTTACTTTAAATCATTTTAAGTCATTTTAAAGGCCCAGATGTACTCGCGTCACGGCGTTTTTCATTCTTCGTTCAGGGGTGATATACTGTTATCGAACATCTGACGGCGCACACACTGCTGAGAGCGATGTTTAGATGAATATGTATGTAAATATGTGCTGCACGCTTTCCTCTCTCAATAACAAACACACAAAAAGATTGATAAATGCCGCAAGCATTTGAAAAAGCATAAGAAAAGCATCTGATCATAGCATCTTGGATATGTTTGCACGAGCTCTGCACTCCAGTAGTCATGTTTATTTATATCACTTTATACAATAGATAGCTTAAAATCAAGCAGCTTTACTGTATTAAACATGAAAAACAGTGTCAGTGTCTCGTTTCATCAGAAGTAGTACAAGTTCATTTTCTACTATAAAGCAGCTCTACAATGTGTTCATGTTTTCACTCACAAACATCTGACTTCTACCAACTGAACAGGCCAAATGTGGTAGTATTGCAGTTTACAGTAATGATAGTGTATGCTACCATTCAAAAGTTTGGCATCAGTATGATTTCATTAAAATTAATTATTACTTATATTCAGTAAGGATTCATTAAATTGATCGGAAGTGTCAGTAAAGACTTTTACATTGTTAGAAAAGATTTCTAATGAAAATAAACGCTGTTCTTTTGAACTTTCTATTTTTGAAAGAATCCTGAAAAAATTGTGGTGTCCTCAAAAAAATTGTATCCTCAAAAAAGCTGTTTTCAATATTGATCATAATAAGAAATGTTTCTTAAGCACTAAATCAGGGTGTTTTTGCTGTATCTGATCACATAGATTCCGCCTTGGTGAGCATAAGAGACTTTTACCAGCCCCAAACTTTCGAACTTTAGTATGTGAGGAGCAGTATCTATTGTGTTCCACATGAAGTTCAATCATCCTCAGATACACGGCCTCTGCAGCTGACGATCACATAACCTCCACTAATTAATGATACTCCACTACATTCTGTCTGGGCTATGGGATTTATTTATTTTTTTGCCGCCAAGGTTAAGTCTCCTATTCCTGTGTGTATTTGTGTAAAGCCTCAGGCTTTTGGGACAAATGGTATGTAGTGAAACCTGCAGTGCAAAACACTACACACACAAGTGTGTGTTTGTGTGTGTGTGTGTGTGTTAGCTTATATGGGAACTGCCTTTAGGAATCCAGCAGTTTCTGTTATGCAATTTTATCAGTCAGTGAAACTAGCATAAAAAAATGGTATAAAATGGAAGTTGTGTAGTTTAGAGAGTCTCTCCTTCCACACAGTCCGTGTGAATTTGTCTGCTTTCAGTTCTGACCAAATGAAAGGAAGTATGTGTGTGGTGGGGAAAAGATCATTCATTTGAACTCAAATGAAAGTTGCTAAAGCAAAAATTGTTTTTTCAAAAAAGTGCATCTAAATAAATGTAAAAGAGAGACTGAGAAGAAAGTGTTTAGCAGAACTTTTTATGGCTACCTGTATGTATCACAATATTCTTTAAAATATGTTTTTATTTCAGCTGTTTTGCTAAGTAACAGCATATTCATATTTAGACCACCACCACCCCTTCAACCACACAGTCTTCCTAAGACGTCAGCGAACCTGATGTCTGCAAACAGAAACACACAAAATGAGTAATGGGTAAAGAGCTTTTCTGATTGGCTAAAAATTCCGAAGAGCTCAATAATAGGCTAAAAAAATGATGATTTCATCATTTAATCAGTTTAAATTTTCTATGAAAGAAGATTGTTCTGTGAGATTTTTCAGAGAATTTCTTTTATAAAATATTTTATGTTTCCTACTTATTTTATTTGCAAATTTACAATAAAATAGGTTAGCCTGACAGGTGCAAAAATAAAATGAAAACCAGAAAATAAACCACATTGGGTTTAGTTCTGTATCACATGCAGTTCTACACATTGGTTTTCTACAGACTAGAGTTTACCACAGGCCCATGAACGCCCCACTTACCTCTCGCTGTCGCTTTCCATTTCTGGGGTTTTCTTTCCGTTTATCTCTTTTCTCTTTTTTTTTTTCTCTACAGTAACTGAAGTCCAGCTCTAATATTTCACTTCTGCCTGACCTCATTTACATTTTTGGTGGGGTAAAAAAAGTGTGACACTGTGTATCAGTGTGAGTTCTTGGTATTCCTCAATGCTAGAAAAAGTGGAAATAGGCTTGGGAAAATTGTGTAAAATATTAAAATCTTAAAAGGTGATAAAGTATTTGGAATTTCTAGTCCTTGAATATCATTTTTTAATAAATAGTTATTTGTCTAGAAATTACTCTTACAGTCACAAATAACTGCAACATTCTAAATGAATTGGTGAGAAAGCCTTTTTAAAGAATCTAAATTAGAAGTGTAACATTTTTGTCTCTGCATACCTTCACTTGTGTTATTTCTAATTTTGATATTCTAATTTAACGAAAATAGTTTATGTAATGCTTTCTGTACACCTAAAGACTTTGGAAAGATTTAGAAAAGACTTTATAAGATTATCAGCTCACATCTAAAGACTTGGGTTCAGAGTTTTTAGTCTCAGACTAAAGACTTGCGATAATATCAAACATGTTTGATATGAAAGACTAGAGAAAGACTGGCATAAATCGGGTCACCGACTGCAGATTATCACCTCACATTTAACGATCGAGACGACGGGAGCACGCCGAGACTCCAGTAAGATTCCTAAAGACTGCCGGTCTTTAGTCTGGGACTGTGAAAATCCTTTGGTGTACGCCCGGCATAAGAATAACTTATTTAGTATTCAACATCTAAAGTTATATTTAATGTAATTACATCAATTTCTGTTTTTTTGTTGCAGGTTGACCTTGAACCTGAGGGCAAGGTCTACATCCTGGTTACTCTCACAGGCTCATTTATAGAAGGTAAGTCTTTCATCTCTCATTTTAATCTCTTCCTTTCTTCCTCTGTCTCTCTTTATTTTGAATTACTCTATGCAGAAGTAGAACTTTTACTGAGTGTCATTTAAAAACATTGATTCGACAGTCAGTCTGGCTTTGTTTGGACGGGAAGATAGAGGCGTACCGAGAACACACAGGGTTGGTTACATAGCCTCTGATGGAGTAAAAGGAAAATATAAAAATCTTCTTGATGAAATGCACTGTCTAGGCCATGATAATGGGAATACGCACACACACACACGCACTTCACTAAAGGAAGGAATCCTACTTTCCTCCCCTTGCTGTTGAGATATCGGTTCACTAACTGTTAAACTGCTACCAGACTTGTCAACACATGTTAGTGGTGCTCTAAGACACACAAAGCCAACTTCAGTCACAGTTATTTTAAATCGACATCTGTCAGAGCATCTTATGCATGAAAGTGTACACTATGTGTGAATTGCACACACTGTGCACTGTGGAGGAGGGTGTAAAGCTGGCTTCCTTTTAAAGGCCTGTGGTTAGGCCTGCAGAGAAGAGACTAGAGCTAATAATACCAGTGAACTGGGGGCCCGTAATCTGTCGTTCTTACCCCTCACTTATTGAAAAGAATGTTACATGGCATTTCAGGAAATGCCTACGTGTTCTAAAAAAGATCATGCATCATGATTCATGAAGTAAAAAAGTTTTTTTTTTTTTGTATCTCTGTGTTTAGATGACACTGGAGGAAATGAACGTACCTATAAGGAATTTAATCGAAAACGGCAGCAGGCAGTCCGAAGGAAAATTCACCAAGTTAACGGGCACAAGTTCATGTCGACCTTCCTAAAGCAACCAACATTCTGTTTCCACTGCAAAGAATTTATATGGTAGTGCAACTAACACGTTCATGCACAAACATTTTTTTTTTTACACAATCTTTTTTTAAATTAACACTTTTTTGTGAGTTTTAAAATTGTAAGATTTTATTTTAATAGCAGCATTATTTAAATGAGAAATTGTGCATTTTTGGTGGTGTTTCTGCTCCTGACTTTAGTGGGGAAATCTGTGGAATTCTGCAGGATGATTTTACACGCTAAGAATGCATACCCCTGAGAATGCTACACTTTTACTTTTCATAATCAAATCAGCTAAAATATTTGATGAACAAACACACTGGATGACAGAGACATCCTGCAGGTGTATATTCCTACAAATGAGTTATTTGTATGGCTTTTCTATGCAAACAAAGTATTTATATTATAATACAAAATATACATAATTAGATTTAGATAAAGAGAATTTAAATGGGCTTTATGATGTTAAAAATGTGTTTTACAGGGAAGTTTGTGTACGAATGCTTAACGTGAGTGACTGCACAAACTTTTCACAAATGTGTTTTCTCTTCGTGTTCCAGGGGTGTTTTTGGAAAACAGGGCTACCAATGTCAAGGTGAGTAGACACTCTGTTTCTATATTAATTAATATTATCTGTGTTTGTATTGATTGTAATGCATGTTCTAATCCGCTGTGTGCTTGTGTGTTAGTGTGCACCTGTGTGGTGCATAAGCGATGCCATCAGTTTGTGGTTACGGTTTGTCCACGCATGAAGAAACCTGCCAAGGAACAGGTAACACGCAACCCTAACCCTAAAATACTTATGTGGTCCTTTTGTGTGTGTGTATTTTCTCAAGATGATTCAGGGGACATTTTTTATTTTTATTTTACTGGTAGAATTACAGAGAAACACACATAATGTTGAATTTTTTTTTTTTACTACTGGCTGTGTCCTGATAAACAGATGCCATTTCTCCACTTGCTAGTCAGGAGAAGAATTGCTGAAATGTATCATGTTATGCATTTGTTCCTTTTCATTACAGCCGACAAATCAGGGTTTCAGTATAAACATTCCCCATAAGTTCAACATCCACAATTATAAGGTTCCTACCTTCTGTGACCACTGTGGCTCTTTGCTGTGGGGCCTCGTACGGCAAGGATTGCACTGCAAAAGTACTCCTTTTTTTTCACCACCCCTTGTTCCTCAGAAATCCATCCATCAGTCTTATTCATACTGTTTGTGATGCTCATCTAGTTTTTTGTGTTTTTACGTCTGCAGTTTGTAAAATGAACGTCCATATCCGCTGTAAGGGAAATGTTGCACCAAATTGTGGAGTCAACAATGTAGAACTGGCCAATAAACTGGCAGAAATGGGCCTTCAGCCAGGAGGAATGACCAAACGCAACTCCATGGTATGTTAAATACACACATGTGCAAACAATGTTTTAGAAAGTGAAATTTGTGATCTGTCTGTCTGTGTGAATCTATCTATTTAAGTTTATTGTGCTTTATTGACATCACACCTACTGTAACAGTGCATTTCACATGGCTGCATGCAGTGAAAATAGGCTTAAAACTTTAAGGAAGTAAACAAAGAAATTAAGGGAAGTAGCATAAGACCATCAACAGAATAATAGTTAAAGATAAAATGTCTAGCACTGAACAAGTAATTATCTTATGAAGACTATAATTAAAAAAATCACCTGTTCTCTCTTTTCTCAGGGTCTCGCAGGTATGGACACTCAGTTCCGGACGTTGAGTGTGAGAGGAGATCGAGGGGAATCTAAAAAAGAGCAGAGTTGGAAACTGGGAATATCGAACTTCACGCTTCTGCAAGTGTTGGGAAAAGGCAGCTTCGGCAAGGTCTGTGCTCAAGTTCATGTAGCACAACGTTTGCAGACCATTTGTTACACAAAGTATTCACACGATTCCAGTGTGATTGTGTGTTCTTGTTACAAATTATTCCAATGTGAATTTTTTTTGTCCTTATCCGAAATAAATTACATGCTAAAGTCACTCACCTGCTTATAAACTATAATATAATAATATATGCCAATATTACTCCAAAAATAATTTTTTTAATTTCTTAGTTTTTCCAGTTTACAGAAAAAAATTATATGCTCTGAAAAAACATTAGATCATTGCAGTGCTAATTACTCCTAAACAGTGTAATATGCCTCAGTGGACGGTGCTGTTTAAAATAATTAGTTTTTGTGACAAAAATTCAGAGTGAATATACCCTTAAAGTTTAAAGGAAAGATAACCAACATGCTTTTAAGTCATGCTGTTTATGCGGTGTGTTAAATAGGTGATGCTGGTCCGGTTGAACGATTCAAATCAAGTTTTTGCAGTGAAGGTCTTGAAGAAGGACATCATACTGCAGGATGATGATGTGGAGTGCACTATGACAGAAAAACGAGTGTTATCGCTCGCTTCCACTCATCCTTACCTCACTCAGCTCTTCTGCTGCTTCCAGACACTGGTGAGAGAACACACACTCATATGTAAAAAGAGCATGCAGTTTCCCACATCATCGGTAGGTGGCAGTAGAGGATTAAGCACAGGTCAATTGCCATCAATTTGTTTTGATCTGGGTTACATTCTACATTGCATTTTCTGTGTATGTGTAGTTTCCCTTTTTGAGTGGTGTGAGAGGACAGATTTCCACTATAATCTGCTTGCAAGTTTTGCTTGAAGCCTGTAGAATAATTCAGAGGTCACTGAATCCCCTAACATAGTTTTTAAAGCTTTTACAATCATACAGACCCTCTTGAAATATTATACACACTGTATTATTTGGTTGCATTGTTGCATTTACTTACTCTACCTTAAGTGTACACAAGGTTTTAAATAAATTTGAGACACACACACACACACACACTGATTGCAAAAGGATTTAAAAACAGACTTCATGTTCATTCCAGTAGAACAGATCTGACATGATGACCTCTCAGGATTTATTACTGCAGATTTCACGTGAACATGGATGTACAGGATCATCCTCAAGGTCTTACTGATGTGTGTACAGTGTAATTGTAATGATTAAAGGAATTTATGAACCGGTTTTTCTCTGCTCCTTCACAGCCCTGACACATACAATCAATCTAATAAACCTCCACACGTGAGCGACATACAAAGCACACTCATGACCCTCTGGGGTCAGGTTAAATAAGATAGCAATGCAATCTGGCTGTAAAAATCGATGATCTTTGAGGGCCTGCGGTGTGTGGGACTGTTTCACAGTGTTTGTGTGCGTCTGTGTTTGTTAATGTGTTGTGTTTGGTCATTAGTGGATGTGCCATGCCGTTTTGCTAGTCCAAATCTGGTCCACTTTGCATATTCACTTAGACAGGAAGTAAACGTCTGACTGCTGAAAAGCAGCCAACCACAGTCAGTTAAAGGTTTAGTTCACCCAAAAATGAAAATTCTGTCATTAATTACTCACACTCATGTCGTTCTACAAAACGCCATGAGTGTGCATGGCGCAAACAAAAGCGCAACAAAAGTCTTATGGGTTTGAAACGACATGAGGGTGAGTTATTAATGACAGAATTTTAATTTTTGGGTGAATTAACCCTTTAAGGCTTTATGTGTGATTTAGGGGAGGATACATTTGAAATGGATCATACCGCATTAACAAATTGGTATGGAAAAGCACTGGTCTCTGAACAATTGTACAGAAACACAGAAGAAATTAGTCCAAAAGCTGTAAATACCCATCTACCTTTAATATTGCACTTGACATAGAAATCTTAACACTTTTATTGAATAAAAAAAAAGAAAAATTGGAAATTCAGCTAAATTGTCTAAATAATTTATCATTGTATACTATATAATTATTATATGAATTAATTTTTTTTATTTAAAATTAATTTTCTTTAAAAAGGGTTTAGCATGTTATATGAAATAATAAAATATGTGAAGTGTATTCTGCAAAAATTAAATAACAATCCAGAAAAAATGTACCCTGGTGGGCTCCTTGTCCCAGTATTTTGGGAAAAAATGGCCCTTTTCATCATTTAAAATTTTCTTCTGTAACAAACAAAATGAAAATTTTCCTTTAATATTTTGGATTATGTCATCATCATTATCCTGTACATGCTAAAGTCATATCTAAATATGGTCAGTTTCGCAGTAAAACTTCTCACATCTTACCGTACTGCTTATCTCACAAACTGAAAATGATTGCTTTCCGCAAGTGCTTTCCAGTTTTGTGTGCAACATGCATCATATGGTCAGTAAACTGACTGTGGGTGGTCCCTGGGTGTGCGGTCTGAGTGTGATAGGCCGTGCTGAACTCAAGCATGCTGTCAATTCAAACTTATGTTTATTCATTTTGGATCACCTTCCAACCCTCTAAATCCCCAAATCCTGTGTTTCCTGCAGTCTTCTTTGCTGAACAACAGCATTTATGTTTCTGCTTCATCTTGCTCTCCCATGAATCTTCTAATGGCTCTGACATACTGGGTTAACCGTCTGGTTGCTTTAAAAACTGAACTAAGAAGCTGGATTTCCTGATGTTGTAGGTGGTAATCTAGTGTTTATTGTTGTATTATAGCTGAATCTTAATTTCTTAATCCTTTCACAGGACCGTCTGTTTTTTGTAATGGAGTTTGTGAATGGAGGAGATCTGATGTTTCATATTCAGAAATCCAGAAAGTTTGAGGAGAACAGAGCCCGATTCTACACAGCGGAGATTACGTCTGCTCTCATTTTCCTTCACAGCAAGGGGATCATATACAGGTTAGACACACACAAATGCACTCAAAGCAGAAATTATAAGGATATTTCATTCAAATTGACAATTCGGACATCTTTACTCACCGTCATTACGTTCCAAACACTTTCTTCAGTGGAACACAAAAGGTAAAGTTTAGTTGAAAGTTCAAGCAGCCCTTTTCCAAACTAGCTCTGTCCCTGATCACATTCATTTTTCTTTTGTGTTCTATGGAAGAAAGAGTTTGAATGAATTTGGAACTGCATGATGGTAAGCAAATGACAGAAATTTCCTTTCTCTGTTCTGTGAATTCTCTGAAATTCCACTTTCTTTTTAAATTCCACTTCTGTGTCCTCTGAGGTTCATTACCACTATGAGACATATTTTTACCTCTGCGTTTCCATTATTACAAACCTTTATACACATGGACCTTTAAAGATGTAGTGCTTTTCTGCTTTGACTGGGAAACAGCACCAGAACTGAAGCAGAGACCAAAATATGAGTTGTTTTACAAAGCAAATGGCAATATATCAGCGTTCGTGCAGTTACCATGGACTGAATATGAATTTATGATAAAGTATAATCATTATTTTGAATGTATGTGAATGTGAGAGGTAAATAACTATTTTGACATGAAATGCCATTTGTAATTTATCTTTAAGAAGGAAGTGATTTACCAAGTGATTTTCATGCAGTGGTTTACCAAGTAAACAAAAATATTAACATACATTGCCTTAATGGTCTGAATCTGGGCATATTGTTATATGTGTTTATGTATTATTTCAGGGATCTGAAGTTGGATAATGTTCTGCTGGATAAGGATGGTCATTGTAAGCTGGCTGATTTTGGCATGTGTAAGGAGGGAATGTTTGAGGGTGTTGTCACGGGTACCTTCTGTGGAACTCCAGATTACATTGCTCCAGAGGTGATTCAAACACTCCATGACATTCTATCAAGCAATCAACGGCGGTTTAAAATATACACAAAATTATGCATCACAGAATTCTAGCTTAATCAGAAGTGTGTCCGAATGACTTTAAGAATCAGAAACGCAAATATGGATCCATTTTTGGCTTTGATGTTATTAAAGGTTTAGTTCGTCCAAAAATGAAAATTCTGTCAGTAATTACTCACCCTTATGTTGTTCCAATACCGTAAGACTTTCTTTCATCTTCGGAACACAAATTAAGATGTTTTTGATGATATCTGATAGCTGGATCACTCCTCCATAGGCTGCAAGATAATTTTATCTGCCAGCCCAGAAAAGTTAGTAAAGACATTGTTAAAATAGTCCAAGTGACTACAGTGGCTCAACCTTAAGCTTATCAAGCAACGAGAATACTTTTTGTGCGCAAAAATAAATAACGACTTTATTCAACTGGGATGGGACGATTACCGGATTCACTATAAACCACGATAAAATGTACTGACGGTTAGTAATATCGTTTAAGATTCAATTATCATTAAAACCGTGTTTGATTATCGCGATTTTAATAACTCACTGCAACAGGCTGACCAGGCGCGCAGCGCGCATGTTTTTATTTTCATTTTATTTTTTATTCGAGAAGGAATGGCGGAAGGCGGTGACCGTGTTCGGGAGATTTTTCAGCCTTTTAAGAGGACCAAATCTGAGGTGTGGTCATATTTTGCCATTTACAAAAATCCTGAGGGAAACTTAATCGAGGATGGTCACTCTGTCTGCAGAACATGCACAAAAAAAGTCGCTGCGATGGGGGTAAACACTTCAAATCTGCCGAGTCGTCCTGTGTGACCATCATCCACTGTTGTAGCGAACAAGGCAAGTTAACTTTGATCTCAATACTAAAACTATGTCTGGGAAATAATTGGGCACACAATGTTGTTTTGAGTTTAAATATTTTATCTCACTCACTTGAAATAAACTTGAAGCTTTCGCGAAGAAAAGTTCGCAGCAATAAGTGGCTTTGAGCCAAAGACGAACGAACAAGTTCAAACGACTATTAAGAGTGACATTTAAGAGATAATAATGTATTTTCATTGTACACTTATAACGCCGATTTTTTCTTACCACATAATTACGGGGACATATTGAATAGAGATTAATTACTATTCTTACCTGTTCAATCCATTTTGTACAGCGTACGTTACAAAACTCGTCCAGACAAGATGATCTCAACAATATTATCAAATTCTGTAAACAATAAATCAACTCTGATTTCATTTTCAATACAATCAAAAACGGAGACGCAAGATGACAAGTTTTATTTGAATGAAATGAGAGCGCGCGTCCGTAGTGATACATGGATGTGCGTGCTGTGTTATAATATGTTGCTATTGACGACGATCATTATAAGGAAGGAAATGACACAGAATAGAATCTTACTTTAAAAAGTGCATAGAGCTGCTTGTTTTATTTGTTTTGTTGATTCTCAAATATAAAACATGTTTTCAGTGTGAGCATCAGTTATTTTTTAACTTTCATCTTGTTTTAACAAAACCGTGAGTGATAATATTGATAATCACGATAATTTTGGTCCCTATAATCGTGATGTGAAATTTTCATACCATCCCATCCCTATATTCAACTATTAATTTTCTTCTGTTTGGGCCTCTGATGTGTGTTCATGAGAGCGACACGACGCGTGTGCAAGAACTGAGAAGATTATGCTCACGATCATTTGATGGGGAAGTGTGAAAGAGGTAAGCCATTCATTTTGCGGCATTGGTAAGGCACCTTTACGTGTTCTCGTTGGTTTCTCACGATTCGGACATCCAGGAAATGCACACTTTAGAACCATTTTAAACACTACTTCGAGATCCATCTGCGTCATCTTCTCAGTTCTCGCGCGTGCGTCGTGGCGCTCTCGTGAACTGCTTCAAGGTTTGACGTGCTGTACGCTCAGAGATGCTCTTCTGCAGACCTCAGTTGTAACTGGTGGTTATTTGATTTACTGTTGCCTTTCTATCAGCTCAAACCAGTCTGGCCATTCTCCTCTGACCTTTGGTATCAACAAGTATCACCCACAGAACAGCCGCTAAATGGATATTTTCTCTTTTCAGACCATTCTCTGTAAATGTTAGAGATGGTTGTGCATGAAAATCCCCAAAGATCAGCAGTTTATGAAATACTCAGACCAGCCCGTCTGGCACCAACAATCATGGCATGTTCGAAGTCACTTAAATCACCTTCCTTATTCTGATGTTCATTCATCTAGACTATGTCTACTTGCCTAAATGCATTGAGTTGTATAATATAGTATAATATATAATTCAGAGGTATTGAAGATATAAACTTTATGCTTCTAATTGGTGTCTGTGTGCGAGAGAAAGAGAGTGAAAGAGATGGTAGGATGTCGTAAATGTATTAAATGTGATTTTCATATGGTCCTATAGATCCTTCAGGAGATGCTGTACGGGCCGTCGGTTGATTGGTGGGCTCTCGGTGTACTTCTGTATGAGATGCTATCTGGCCATGCCCCCTTTGAGGCAGAGAATGAGGATGACCTTTTTGAGTCCATCCTGACCGAAGAGATCATCTACGCGTCCTGGCTCGGCACAAATGCCGTGGACATACTGAAAGGGGTGAGCTGCTCAATGTTCGCTTAAGAGTCCTGGAGTCATACAGACATGAATTGCCTTGAACGGAGCAGTGTCTGCTTAAATGTCCTGATTGGTGGGGGGCATATGGTGTGAATTAATCTGTCAGTTCATGCAACAATGAACATCAGTAAACAGTAAATACCTCCCATCTGATCTCTCTCTGTTCCTCATGCACTTTCCCTCTCTTACATAACTATATTTAGCCTCGATCCACAATCCACTGCTCTCACATGACTAGCTAAAAATAAAGACTCTTCACATCAAATATACACAGGCACACGACCCCCCTTCTCTCACTCTATAGTGTTTGCTCTCACTGTGAAGCATAGTACCGGTAGTATTGCTGGGGATGATTTTTTGAATTATTGAAGGACCAATAAATTCCCAGTTGAATCTGGAAATTTTACAGCAGAATGTCACAATATTTGACTGGAATGAAAAATCCTGAAAACCTCTGTCATTCAACATGACATTGACTTACAAGAGTCAGAGAATAGATCAATAGAGTGGCTAAAAAGCGTTCTATTTTTGGAATGGCAGACTTCAGTCCTGTTGCACTGCTGTGCTGTTATCTGATGTAGACGACCCAGAAAAACACATGGTTTTTATATGTAAATATAATAGGTTTATATAATATATATATATATTTTTTTTTTAATTTATATTGTATATAATTTACTTTATTTTAATCGGTATCGACCTGATATTGGATATTAAATTATGCATGCTAATTTTCCCTATATTTTTATATTGAGATTTTCTTTGCTATCATCTAACACTCACCAAAAGTTAATCTTAAAAACCCTAATAACTTAGTAATGCCTTTAAACGTAATTTTTGGTAAATCAAAATGAACCATTTTTTTAATGCGCATAATGCCTCAATTCACATTTTAGTAATTTAGACAAAATAGTATAGAATTTTAATATCGGCTATATTGTTTGTTTTTTTCTATGGTGTTTTTGCTCGATGATCCCTCTGAACAACATTGTTTAGAGTCGATGACGTATGGTACCCAGCTCTACTTCCTAATGGGTGTCAGATTTACCTGAAGTGTTTGTGTGTGTATGTGTGTTAGACGACCATAGAATTAGGCCCGGATTTGATTTGATTTAATCTGATTTGGTTATATTTGATAGCACACATTGATTCTCTCGAAACAACCTCCCACAAGTGATTGTGTGTTGTTATATACAAGTTCTCGTAGGAGATGAGTCTACTTTGGAGATTTGATAGGATTCACAACATTCAATAGCTTTAGGCACATTCTCTTTTTCTTTTTACTAGTGATTTTGTTTTTTGGAACCTAAACTGAAATATACAGTATCTGGTGTGTATTGGCTTTCACATTTAAAGTATATGCATGTTTTAGAGACACATGCATGATGACAATTTTTTGGTTTTATTTTGCTCAGTTTCTGACAAAGAATCCATCCCGCCGTCTGGGTTGTGTGGCTACAGAGGGTGGAGAGACTGCTGTAACCAGTCACCCATTTTTTACTGGCATTGACTGGGACAAACTGAACCGGCGAGAGCTTGACCCTCCTTTCAAACCCAGAATTGTGAGTGAAAAATTAGTAATTATAATGTACTATAAAAGTAAATGCAGATTTATAATTTTAGATTTTAAAATCTAAAATCCCCAGAAAACTGCAGAAGATGTGAATAATTTTGATCCAGACTTCACTCAAGAGGATCCTACTCTTACACCCATTGATGATGACATCATCCCATCCATCAATCAGGATGAGTTCCGTGACTTCTCCTTTACCTCTCCTGAACTCTTGAATGTGGTTTCGGAGATGCAAAGTAGAGCCGAAGAAACGTGTGATGTCATAAAGAAGGAACGGAATGCAGGAGAATTCTCTGATGTGATAGAACCAAATGAATTTTGACATTGGAAACTTGCAAGACCAGTCTAAAAGAACATTTGGGTATCAGTTTATTGAAACTTGGCCTATGCTTTAGCACAACAGTTTAATCGTCTTTGTGTCAGACGCATAGTGATACGCAAAAATCTCCATGAGACGTTCTAATAGTGCTCCTATCTAAATGTTTAGGAAATTTGATTTGACGCCCTCTGCACTTACTGTCTCTAACACCATCTGCCATGCAGAACAGAAGCATCACTAATTCTGTCAGAATTGTTCTGTTGTCAAGAAACCAGACTCAAAATCAGCCTCATGAGAATGTATTTCAAATGGAAACTCTAGTTTTGTAAAATATTTTCATACATTTCATTGTTCATCTGTTTTTTTGTCTTTTTTTTTTGTCTATTAGTTTGTTTGTTTGCTATTACGGTTAAGGTCAGAATTTCACCCATGATTCACTCCAGCATCTGTACATGTTTTTTATTGTTGATAAAGGTTACATTATTGAGTTCTCTTAGATCTTTTGTCTGTGACTCCATCAGAAGGCATCTGCTTTCTGTTGTTCTGAGGGGTTAAAGGTGAACACACTCAGGTGAAACGTTGACCATTTTCAATTTTTTATATTGAGGCCAGTGGCACTTCCTCATCATTCTTTAATGTTATTTATTTGGATGTTCTCAGTCCGAGCAGAGCAAAATATCTATTGGCGTTCGCTTTCATGTCTCAGCATATTTGCCACTGATTTTCCATTTTTACTTTTTGTTCAGTAGTTTCAGTTTTTTAAATGTTTTATTAGGCACATTCTCATGACAGTTTGTGACTAATAGAATTCTACTTGCGCCCCACTGATGGTTAGATGTAGAGGTGGACCTTCATGCTTGCTTTTTTTATTCTTCGAACGTTTCCATATGAATCACATAGTATGAATTTGTACAAAATCACCACCTCGACAGTAAAGTCCCCAAATCCCCTACAGTAAATTGATGCCTCGTTCTATTTATGACGTAATCTACACGCTTGCGCTACCTCTGAAGGTCATGATACACAGGGCAACTTTTTGAGCAATGTTGCTGGGCAATGTTGCCGTCAACGGGCAACCAGATGAGACACAGGGCCCACGACCGATCTAAATTATCCAGATAGAAATATATTGCCCATTTTCAATGAGAATGTGCCCAAGCAACAATCGCTCGGCAAGATTGCCCAGCAACATTGCTCAAAAAGTTGCCCTGTGTATCATCACCTTGACACGAAGGACAAATGGATTTTCAACTATTACATTGACAGCAGTGTAGTGGAGGCACAATATCAGACTAGGAGACCAGCTAAGACCAAGAAACCAGTTTAGGCTGGTTTAAGCAGGGTTTTTTTCATGAGGGAAAGGGAGTGTGATGCTACAGCTTGTGTAAAATCAAACAAGAAAGAGTATTATGGTTGGTTGCTGATGGGTTGCTTGCAAGCTATGAGGAAAACATTAACCTAATGAGAATAGTAATGAGTTTGAGTATTCTTTGAACATTTTCTATTTTTCACTACCTCAGTAAAAGCCACCGAGACAGTATAAGACAGAACGGTTGATTTTGCCATATCATGCTTACACCGTTTTGCTAGCGTTGGCAATTGGAGCCAAATAAAGATTAATAACAGATCTCTGATGTGAGGAAAAACATTGGAGATGTCATGGGAGATCCCATAAAGCAACTTGCCCTTACAAGTCTGGCCCAGCCCCAATTACACTAGAGGAGGGTTTCCTGGAGAATCAACGTCAGCACTTTCCTGTGGGAGACTACAACCCTGAAAACCAAGAAACACAGCGCTGACTAATGTGCGAAGAGCCATTTACAGTCATTTGCATTGTGGGGGTAGGCAGACACGGAAATCCTTATATGGTCAAGGATACTCTCTTGTGGTGTTTGAATGACTCCTCTTATAACGGCCTACACACACACAGGAGTTTCCTGATTCTTTAATGCAAGTTACCACAATTATTCTTTGTATCTTGCTTAATATCAATCTTTTATACATCTTTCATCATCTCTCCATCTTTTGCCAAACACAACTCTAGTACTGTGGCCCTTTGTGTAGACCCATTCATTGAATGCTGGTGATTGGGTTTCTTTCCAGTAAAGCTGCTGGTCTGTAAGATGGCTGATCTCTTCAGATCAGACCATTCATGCTGTAAGATTGTTTCCTGTATGATTTGCTTTTTTCCATCGGTGCACTATGAAATGCAATTTCTGTAATGCTGTCTCCGGTTTTGAATGGCTCTTGCTTGACTGCCCATGCTGATAGCCTTGTTTTGTATATTACATTTTTTCTAATGACAAATATGGTACATTTTAGGGTTTCTTCTTATTTCTTTATAATGGAACCAAACGTTTTATAACAATAAGAAATATTTCTTGAGCACCAAATCAGCATATTGATTTATGAAGGATCACGTGACACTGAAGACTAGTAATGCCTGCTGAAAATTCAGCTTCTCCATCACAGGAAAAAATAAATGTATAAAAAAATATTTTAAATTGCATTAATATTTCACAATATTACTATTTTACTCTATGGTTGATTAAAAGCAGCATAAGAGACTTTTCAAAATGTTTTAAAAAATCTTACCTACCCCTAACATTAATTGAGATATTTCACAGGCTTTATTTATTCTATTTACTCAGCTTTATTTATTCCAGCAGTGTTGCGCATATATATATATATATATATATATATATATATATATATATATATACATGTATATGTGTGTGTGTGACTGTGTATATATGTTTGAAACAACATATACAATGATCATTATATATGATCATATATACCACAGGTGTGGCATATCAAGATGCTGATTAGACAGCATGATTATTGCACAGGTGTGCCTTAGGGTGGCCACAATAAAAGGCCACTCTAAAATGTGCAGGTGTACTGTATTGGGGAGTCCAGGGGGGTTTGAAAGCCAGTCAGTATCTGGTGTGACCACCATTTGCCTCACGCAGTGCAACACATCTCCTTCGCATTGAGTTGATCCGGTTGTCGATTGTGGCCTGTGGAATGTTGGTGCACTACTCTTCAATGGCTGTGCGAAGTTGCTGGATATTGGCAGGACCTTGGACACACCGTCGTATACGCCGATCCAGAGCATCCCAAACATGTTCAATGGGTGACATGTCCGGTGAGTATGCTGGCCATGCAAGAACTGGGATGTTTTCAGCTTCTAGGAATTGTGTACAGATCCTTGCAACATGAGGCCGTGCATTATCATGCTGATGGTCGTAAATGAATGGCACAACAATGGGCCTAAGGATCTCGTCACAGTATCTCTGTGCATTCAAAATGCCATCAATTAAATGCACCTGTGTTCGTTGTCCAACATACGCCTGCCCATACCATAACCCCACCGCCACCATGGGCCCCTCGATCCACAACGTTGACATCAGCAAACCGCTCACCCACACGACGCCATACACTCTGTCTGCCATCTGCCCTGTACAGTAAAAGCCGGGATTCATCCGTGAAGAGAAAACCTCTCCAAAGTGCCAGACGCCATCAAATGTGAGCATTTTTCCACTCAAGTCGTTGATGATGATGAACTGCAGTCAGGTCGAGACTCCGATGAGGATGACGAGCATGCAGATGAGCTTCCCCGAGACGGTTTCTGACAGTTTGTGCCGAAATTCTTTGGTTATGCAAATCGATTGTTGCAGCTGCTGTCCGGGTGGCTGTTCTCTGACTATCTTGGAGGTGAATATTTGAGAGAAATAGGCCTTTTGTGTACATATAAAAAGCCTTAAATCTTTGAGTTCAGCTCATGAAAAATGGGGGCAAAAACAAAAGTATTGTGTTTAAGTGTTGCGTTGTTCAGTGTGTGTGTGTGTGTTTATATATTTATTTATATATATATATATAAATAAATACTTAAAACAGGCTATAAACATGCATGCAATGCGTTGGTTTATAGAATGCAAATCAATATAGAAAAATCGATCAAGCTGATAACTGTATGGCCCTGATTTAATTGTCAGTTCGTGTTTTGGCGACAGACTGCTGTCCTCCCCACTTGCATCTAAACTCATTCCAGCTATTATAAAATTAGCTTTCTGTAATCAGTCTCTTGAAGGCCTTGGTGACAGATCAGTTTCCAGCCGTTCCCAGGTCCAGTGGGCCATAATTACGTTTTATTGATTTTTCTTCTGCTTGTACGTATCCCTTTTATTGGATGCATAAAATCCTTTTCAGTCTTAGCAGCACTACAGCTCCAAAACCTCGCCATGAACCAATTTTGTTTATTCTATTGATTTCTTTCTTGATAAATGAAGGGTGTAACGATTAGGTCAGGAGTCCCTGTGGATAAAAAAAAGACATCAAGACATCTTCAGATGTGTCAAAGCTGCACTCATTGTGCTTTAAGAGGCAATTGTGTGCAAACAGTAGATATTTTATGTTTCTCTTTATTGCCTAATGAAGCTTGACAGGGCAATAATATGTGCGTGTTTTTATAGTTCGATTTTCATTGTACTACATCAACGAAGTGCAACGCAAAAGATCTTTGCATGTTTCTCTGATCCCTCCCTTCAAAGTCCCTTGCATCCATTCAGCCGCTGCTGAGGGATGGACAGATCATCTCTGAAGAGGAGGATGAAGGAGATTACTGTAGATTAGAGTTGGCACGTGTCCATCTGCTTTCCTCATTCATATACACATCACAGTTCTTTACAGCTGAGGCAATGCTAATAAATTCAAAATGTAATTTCGCAGAGACCCTTTCATCCAAACTCAATGTATAATAGACCTGGCAGGAGCAGTCTCTGAGCTGGAAATGTTTCCGTCAAGGACACAGTGGAGATGGCCATGCTATTTTATCCCTGTTGTGTGCTCTCGCTTTAATATCCCCTGAATTTAAAATAGTAGGCTAAACTCGCTCCAAACCTGAAGTTCCTTGAATTTTGTGCACAATCTGTAATTGTGATTTTCAAAACATTACAGTGAGAAAGGTCAACTCTCACTCGATTTTTATAACTATTTTACATTTTAGCGAATTAGTAGTTATAATGACCTCCATATGACCTCATTTGCATACATTTCCATACAATCTTTTTATGCCCCATTGATGTTTAAGTTAAGGGGTGGACCTTTTTTCTAAAAATGGTTTATGTTTCCTTACAAACCAACATACATTTTCTCATTAGCTCAGTTTGGAAAGGTATTGTGTATATCCTCCAAATATTCTGAATAAACTGTTTTTTAAAAAGAACAGTGTTTTAAAAAATTGCAGATGTTTAAATAGTCAAGTCTAAATGATTGCTATAGAGGAAATCATAGTATAAACCAAACAAATGTGATAAGGCCTGTTTCAGGGTGTTTCAAATGTTCTGAGGTTTTTTTTTTCCAGTGGAAAAGGATGAGACACAAGGGTATATGCTGGTCTGCACGTCTGGTTATGGTCACAGGGCTGGAGTCTGGGGAAAAAAACACCCTTCCAGAATTTTCAGGGGCTGGAAAATACTGGTTGACTTGCCTCTTTCAATATGGGAAAAGAAAGGGACCTTTAATGCATGACATTAATAAAATTATGAAAGAATAGTCAGTTACAATATTGCAAACTGTTTTCCTTTGCAAAAAAATTAAAGTGTCAACCAAAGTGCTCTAGTTACTCAAGTCATCAGTCTTTTAGATGCCACAGACCCCCAAATATGATCATCCTCAAAATTTGAAAGGCATCTAATAGTTTATTGTACAAAGATCCAATTTATATTGAGTATATATACATAGGCCTATATAGCTATACACAAATTGTATAGGCTATGTTTCCATAGGCTATAGGCTAGTATTCCCTTGCATCTCCTCAGGGTCCCTGCACCCGAGTTTGAAAACCTCTTGCTACTGAAATGGTGGCCACTTGCTATAGCCACCTCTGCCATCAAAAAGATTGAACAAAACGCCAAATAATGCGAAAGTGACTGAATCTGATTCTATATTAATGAAATGCAGTAGTGGTAAACTAAACTGCACAACTGATGTTCTCCTATCAGTTTATGCAAAATGTTGTAAGAGTCGTTCTAGGTATGGCACTTGATTGGAAACCCTCACATTGACCTCATGAAAGCTGAATATCCAATTATCTTTAATGTATTAAGCACATCCAACAGCAGCGAGCGCGGGGCAGCTTCTACATGAGCGTATAGTGGCCATTGGAGGGTCTCGTTCGTTCCAAAAATATCCTCACGGAGCAGCACAGCGCGCTCCCGACTACTCCGAGGCATGTGACTGCGCGCCCACGCGAACCGTCAGGCAGATGCGGAGAAAGCGAGAGGGGTAAAGGCAAAGCATCACTTCAACTTAATTCAACTTTATCACCCGAACACCGAAACTCCTGCAGGCCTTACTGTATTGCACACTCGGGACTGTACATAATTTGAGCGAACAAGGGATTTAGCGAAGGTTTCGTGTGTGTGTGTGTGTGTGTGTGTGTGTGTGTTGGAGTCCCGTTTGACCATGGATTCAGTTGCACCTGGAAAAAAAAGGTAAGCAAGCACCAATTTCTGTGTTTAGATATGAGTTTGTTTTGGCAATAATGTTGTTGATTTTAAATTCTGTTTTGTCCTTTGTTTGTGGTCGGTATCACTTTCAGTAGCCTAATTGTCCACGGATAACCTGTTGTAACATTTATACCCTTGTATGAATGAAACTGTGTCGAGAGTAGCCTATTTTTCACACATTTGCAGGATTTGCAAGATGTTTGCTTTCTTACAAACTCAAACCAGTTATTGAAAAAACAGCATTGCTTTAGAAAAGTGAGCTGGCTCTCAATCACAACTGATTTGCGCTCGCGAGGTTCCTTTAGTAGCCTTAATGAATCGTTTAATTATTTTTTTCCCAATTAATCGGTTGAACCGATTTACAAAGCTGGTCTGAACAATTCGTTCACGAATTGGACTGATATGTCGATTCAAGAATTCGGTCTCACTGAAGATTAACCGAAGCGACTTGTCCGATTCGAGTAAGCGACGAGTGAGCTAAAACAACCGAGAATAGAACAGGGATAGGATTATGGTCCAACAAGTAGGGAGCTACTTTAATATTATACTTTAGTCGAATAGCTTAATGTTCAAAATAAAACATTAAGTAGCCTACTTGAATTATGACTTGACTGTATGACTCTTAAACACACGTACCAGTCAATAGCCCTAGTTATTTTTAGGTTGTAAATTACTCTTTTTTTTTTTTTCATTGCTTCAACAAACTGGAGTAGGAAACATAAATAAATACCAATAGGTCTAGCCTACAATAAAAAATGTTTTACGAGAACATTTTAGGCCATGTTTTGCGGTTGTCTATAGGGACCTGTGTCTGAAATCTACATCCCTATACCCTTACATAGGGCACTTTTTGAGTGGACAGCCATTTGCAGTGATGTCCGAAACCAGTGGATGTTATCAAGTGCAATCATTCAATCCCAAAATGTACCGCAATAACGAGTGCTCAACCATAGATAGAGGCTACATAGATTTCTCATTAGCGGCTGTTTCAAAAAACATTCGAGAGCCAGTTGACTGTCTGCAACTGTTAGATGCGTATGAATATCTTTATATGAAATAGACTTCCGCAGATGATTTTGGTAAACTAACAACAAGACGAAGGCGTCAGCTAACACAACATTAAAAAGTTACCATTGTAAAAGTAAAAACATTAAACATACCATATTAAAACATGTAATAATGAGTTAATACATATAAAAACATAAACCAACACATTCTCATCTGTGAAAGGTTATCCCATTTCTTCGGGAATTTTAATCTCGGCAGTTTCACAACCAGAGGCTGCGCAATGTTGTGGCATCATTGCTTCTTACTGTGAGTGATGACATGCTGACTGTTGGGAGATGTGGGTCTTTCCAATGTGTCTGGAGAGGTCAAATGTGGGATCTACCTATAAATATCTTTGCGCACAACGACTAGAGAATACCTAAATGTACTGTGACGTTCGGGTCAAATTATTCCCGTATCTCACCAGAAGATGGCGCCCACAGCTGAATCATTTTCCATACCGCGGGTCCAATGTGGCTACGGTATAATATCATACAGGTATAAATTCCTTTTTAATTGATTATTAAATTGTCTAATTTAATATATTGTTTGATTATTAATTGTTAAATTAATTAATTCAAACATGCTAGTTTCCATTATAGAGTTTAATATACATTAGGCCTACTACTGGAGCTGCTATTTGCTAAGCACAATACTATGCAAAAGTGGGTACCCCTTTCGGCGCACTCAGTGTCTGAAATTACTCCCTCGTTTTCATTCACTCTTTCAAGTGGACTATATAAGTGGAGTAATGTTGGGAATAGGGGGCGATTTCGAACATTGCCATAGTCTTACATAGCCAGATCTACAGACTGACGTCAGAAGGTCTAGACTCCATAGCAGCTTTCACTGGCCAAGGACCGCCCAGATGCGTCGTGTAGGGGCGTGAAAATTTAACGTTTAGTTGATCCTTATAAGCGCTCATTGCCACAGTTGTAAATACAACTGCTTGCTTCTTCCATAAGGGGGTTTGGCGCCACGACAGCCTTGTTTCCAGCCGGACCGTTAAAGAACATAACACATAACACATAATACGTCTCCTGGAAATCCTGTAGAATTCAACCAGATGACAACTTCGAAAATCCTGAAGTATTTCCAATTTTGAGTGGAATATGTATCAGACGTTTAGCCAACGGTACGTGGGCATGACTTCTGAGGTTTAGACTACTAGGTACTACCAAGTGGTGACATAATCACAGTATTATTACTTAAAAGAATTGCTGACTGAATCCATTTTTAAAATGAACCGACTTCCCATCACTGACACTGAAAAGATATAGAATTCTACTTTCAAGACTGGAGAACTGAGATCCTTTTCACTCGATTCACATTTTGGTCCTCTCAAAGAGATCTGAGTTTGGGGTTGTCTGTCATTTCGAATAGGTTTTATTGCACATGCGCAGTGCTGAAGGATATCTGAATTCTGAACACGTTGAACATAACATATAGTGGGTTTGATTGATTATCACTTCCTTTAAAATCAGTGCTGAAAGATACAGCCTAGTGCCATTTAATTAAAGACTGCATGGCTAAGTGCTTACATCTATTCAAGAGCCAGCATATGAAATTAAGAACATATTTCTTACACCTTATTTTCAATTGGGTGAGTTTTGGTTTTAAGGTAGTGACATGCAACACACTTTACAGTACATTAGAATTTACATGTTAATATAATTGTTTATGATACTTAAATCACATTAAACATTGAATTACAAGTATATATGTTAAGTAGCACAAGGCAGTATTTCCATTTGAAATTACTGTGTACAATGTAATGCAAACACATGAAAATGAGATCTTTTGGTGTTGCTCTGCTCTCCGAAATCCCTCTGTCGTAGCACTTGTGTTTTGCTCTGGATCAGCTGACACCTCTCCTCTTGGCTCTATTGTAAAGGTCCCCTGTGTGCTATCAGCTTGTGGCCTGTCGGTGTTGTCATTCGCAGGGGTGTAAAATGAAGCTGAGAAAGGTTAGGCTGCTTCTGCACTTATCAAACCAGCCATTCGTCCTCTTAGAAACAGAATTCGTTAATAGAAGAGACTTAATTTATCAGATAGCTGATGAAGGATGTTGACCTTTGCTTGAATAATGTTTTGCTCTACATCTCGTCATGGGTTTTATTATTGGCCCTCTTTTAATATGAATTTCATTAACAGGTCTGTGGTTAATGCAGAGCAATGTTAGTGTTTGTTTACTGGATGTGTTATAATGTATAATAACATATCCACAGGACGCCAAGAAGCTTTATACGGCAGGATAATGGCTTTAACCTAGATTCGATTGAAAAGCTGACATGATCCTATATCATGTCCTGTTAAACACACCTTTCTCGCACACACTGTGAGTGTTTCTGCATGTGCTGTTTTGAAGTTCAGAAAGAGAGTATCAAGCACAGTATATCCAATTCTGGATATACCCATTAACCTTGTTTATACTGGTCAAGGTTGCAAATGTAGTGGAGATGCATTAAGCAGAGATGTTTTCCTGTAAGAATGTGTGTGTACTGTCCTTGCTGAAATATTTAGACCATAGTAAGTGTGCCTTATGTGTGTGGGTTATAAATAATGAATCATGTAGTCCCCTGCGGGAAGCAGTTTGTACTGGTCAAAGGGAGGGAAAACAGAGAGCCGGTTGACTGACGGAAAGCTTATTGGATCATTATTATTAAAACATGCTGAGGGCACAGAGCGTCTCACAGAGGGGGCTGTGATCACGCTAAAGGCTCCGTCTGTCTGCTCTCCACAGTCTGGCTCAGCACATCTGAGATGACTTCTAGAATATTTTATTAGCATAACTGCCTTTTTTTTTTTGGTATATTGGATACACAATTTTAGTTCAAAACTGTCTGGCTCAAAGCTGTTAATATTCGGTTACACCTTACAATAAGTGTCAGTTCAGTAACAGTTAATGCATAAGGTATCATGACCTAACAATATACTATACTTTTTCAGCATTTATTAATTTTGATTAATTTCTACTAATATATTGTTAACATTTCAAGTTCATATGTTCAGCCATTTAAGTTTAAACATTTCAACTAATGCATTAACTATTAACTAATGTTAACTAACTGAACTTTATTGTATTATAACTTGGTTGTGTAAGATCCCTTGTGGACCTTTTTCGTTGACTCGTCAATTATACTACATGGTGCTCTATGATCTTATACTGTTCTCTCAACAGGGGTTTGTGGTTTGCTCATTTTTCCACCGTGCTACAGTTCGGTTGTGAGACTTTGTATTATCTCAAAACCTTTTATATTGTCATATGTGACTTCCTACAGAACAACTGTATTGTAACTTGTAACATCTTACAGATCTATACAGATCTTACAGTAGATTGAGACTAAAATTTTGAGCTGTATGCAGAACCTTTCAGGATTTAAGTTAAAGATCTTGACAGATCATGAAAAAGGTGTCCACAGTTGCTCTTTCAATGATGAACACTAGGTAGGGTTTCACTGATTTTAAATATACAGTAAGTTTAACATTTTTCCTGATAACGATATAAATTGTCAATATTAAAAATGTCTTTATTTCGTCTGAGTAAAAAATAAAAGCCTAAAACTAAAATCAACTGTTTTTAATGCATAACCACATTATAATGTACAGTATAAAAACATGGATATTCATTTTGAGATTTTTTTAAAGATTAAAGGGGACCTATTATGCAAAATTTACTTTTACGTGGTGTTTGAACATAAATGTGTGTTTGCCGTGTGTACACAACCACCCTATAACAGTAAAAACTATTTTTTTTAAATCCCCATAAATCATAAGCAGTGTCTCGGAATAAGCCGTTTGCAGTTTCTATGCAATGTGACGTGACATTTCACAGGCCCCGCCCATGACTGACGGACTCCGCCCTATTAGCATAGACTCCGCCCTGAGTGACTGGTACACAGTCCCCCATGTTCATCTCCTCACCTGAGCTTTTAACAGCAGCAAGTAAGAAATGTTTCTTATTAAAGCTACTGAAGATATTTAATCAAGAGCAGTGAGTGATTTTCTGTTTTTCTTTTGTTGTTTGATTCATATTAACAGCATAGTACTGGTACTGTATATTATGCTGCTTTCACTTTAATGCACAGATCTAATATACACATCCAATTTCTTACCTGCTGTTTACTTTAACAGACATAACCGACTATGTTTATGTGAACTTTGTGTTTTTGACACAACCTTGTGTGTATTTGACAGTTTAATAAACCGTAAAAGAGAACTTGGTTTAATACTCACGGGACGTGCCGTTCAACATCTTGCTTTCTATGAGTGGGCTTCGGATGAATGTGTTCAGAAAACCATGCATCTATCAGAAGTTTAGACTGATATGGCTTTAAAACGCATGCAGATAATATGCATTTACAACATGGTATAATAAATGATCTGTGGGGTATTTTGAACTGAAACTTCAGGTCACAGACACATTCTGGGGACAACTAAGACTTATATTACATCTTGTAAAACAGGGCATAATAGGTCCCCTTTAGGTTTATTAAATTAGTTATTAAATTGGTGTTTTAAACTGAGTTAAAAATGGTAAATAAGCATTTTTTTCTGAATTGCCAAAACACATTTCTCAAAAGCGTCACCCACTTTCTCAAAACCTTAAACGCAAAACCAAATCTTCAAACTACAGTCAGAGAATCTCTGACTATTCTGGCAAAATCAAACAATTGCCTCAAATCCATTTTATTTGTGCTCAAAATCAAATCACACTTTGAGTCAATATTAAAAACACTACAGATCATTCATTAGAGACTACATCACCAAAAAAAAGAGAACATAGACTCCAAAGCATGCAGTTCCAGAAAAAAAGTATATTGTAACAAAGTAAACAAATTTTGCAATTACCTAAAAAAAGTATAGTAATCACAACTGAATAAAGGTGAATCAATTGTATACTGTATGCACAGCAAGTATAGTCTTGTACTGAATATTGTATAGTAGGCCTATTGACCGACTGTATTCAGCACTTGCATACTGTGAAATGTCCACATCACAGACAATGTCATCTCTTGCCAGGCAAAGGGGAAAACCCTCTAGTGTGCCAGATCAAGCCTGGACAACATTCTTTACACCTTGTTTTTTCTTGTCCTCATCCTCTTCCTCCTTGTTCACCACCTCTTACACGTTATTTAATATTGTTACCATCCATTATTGGCACATTCCGTTATAATCTGATTAAAAAAAACCTCTGACCACTAACTGATGTTGAAAGATCCCACTCACAAAACTAAACCAGGATACCGCATAATGTTGCTATGAGGCATGGCTACCATGTAGTCAAGGTCATTGTGGTTTGAAGGTTACTTAGATGCTAATGATAGAAATGTAGTATTAGGCCTTAATTTTTTTTGTGCTAAACATGTCCATCTCAAGTACACACACATGATTAGACCTTACGAATCCCCATTTGCTTCATTGAATATTTTGAAATTACATATTGAATGGGAAATGGCCAGTGGGGCGACAAAGCTTGTGTGTGTGTGTTGATACATCACTAATGTCCTTTTTCTTTCTTCACTGTTCTGTTGTATCTGAAACAGCATGTAGAGATAATGCTCAAACAGGTGGAGTGATTCAGAGAAACAGACAGGAAGAGGGGTGAGATGACTTGGTGGTTTCTATAGCATTCGCTTTTAAGGCGATTGGCTGGCCAGCATCCAGACGCTCTAACGGCACTGTATCAGTGTAGAGACCTCAAAGTGTGCACTGAGTTCAAGAGTCAATGTTTGTATGTGCATGTTACATCCTTTAATGTATTCATATCTCGTCTCATGAGGGGCCCAAGAGTAAGACCGAAAATAACACACACACACACACGAACGCACACACGCACGCACACAGGTTTTCATTATTTATGGGGACATTCCATAGACATAATGATTTGATTATACATTATTAGACATAATGAATGATGTACTGTATAAACTGTATATTCTTCCCTCTACATCCCCTGAATTTCTTACACTTTCAAAACACTTAATATGATTTATAAGCTGTTTTCCCTCATGGGGACCCAAACATGTCCCGACATGGATTTCGGATATTGCCATCTTTGTTGGGAAATTTGGTCCCCCATAATGTAGGTAGGTATACCTGAACCACACACACACACACACACACACACACACACACACACACACACGTAGTGTTTTATGGGGACTTTACATAGACATAATGATTTTTATACTGTACAAACTGTATATTCTATTCCCTTACACTAACCCTACCCCTAAACCTACCCATCACAGAATACTTTCTGCATTTTTACAATTTCAAAAAACATCACTTAGCATGATTTATAAGCTGTTTTCCTCATGGGGACCAAAAAATGTCCCCACACGAACAAGGATTTCAGATATTGCCATCCTTATGGGGACATTTTGTCCCCATAATGTAGGGTTTACCAGGCCCCACACACACACACACACACACACACACACACACACACACACACACACACACACACACACACACACACACACACACACACACACACACACACACACACACACACACACACACACACACACACACACACACAGACAGAGCAATATCTATCTGCACATTTTTGTCCTTAAATTAAGAGTTATATTGCAGAATGTGCTACAGAAAGGAAAGTGTTTTTTAGGAACATTTTAGTTACATAAAATGTAAAAGTCTTGATTGATAAATCCAACAAGTTTTTTTATTCCATGCTTACACCATTAATAGACAGTCACTTGTGTCCATTTTTGAATGAATTGGTTGAAGGAATCAGTCAGTGACTCACTTATTAACATAAATTCAGTCACTTGTCGCCACCTACAGGCGTAACGATTTGCCAGCAGAAAATCCCCACCAGTCATCAGATCTAGATAATTGTAAACATTTTTGTGACAGAAAAATATTACTTGCCATGTAGAAAATTGACCACAGAAACAGTTTTACAAGCGTTCACGTCTGTCACAGCCAACTATAAATGATGGATTTAAGCACAAGGCAATATGGCAAATTTATTAGCACATGGCGATGCCCACTGACACATCTTATCCCACTGTCCCCCTACAGTGTATCCTAGTTAATCCAACCCAGGACCCAGATAAAGAGATTATTATCCTACCTGCAAGCATGTGAAGTTGGCACCAAACTGAATGTGACGTTCCCTCTTGACAAATGCATCAAAACATATTACCTTTATCAACTTAAACATACATAAATGTGTAATGTTGACTGCTTTGACAATACTAAGGTTCCTCATGAATTACATTTTGAGATAGAGACAGAGCCAGAGGAAATATAAATCAATAAAAATTAATTAAACACTGTTGACATCTCTGAATAGTCTTGTCCACAGATGTTTTATGAGCTCTAGGTTTTCCATATATGCCCCGAGGACAGCTCATGGCAAAAATAATGATGTCAGTAACTGTACAGTAGGATCTTTGTGCTTGTGTGTGTGTGTGTGTGTGTGTGTGTGTGAGAGAGAGAGAGAGAGAGAGAGAGTGTGAGTGAAATAGGTTTTACCTGCCATGTCTCCATCGAGTCTGTTAATAAAGCAACTGTCCTCAATTCAGAAGAACTGCCATGCCTGACCCCACACAATACGCAAAATTACACAACACTACACAATACTGCTACGTACATTATCATTTATATGTTTATTTATTACTGTGACATCATATCCTGTTGTCGACATTTGTTGCAGCACCCTTAGTAATTTTGCATGCCCGACTGCACCTTTGGATAATGTTTGCTGCTGGTTTATATGCAATGGAACCTATGTGTGCATTTTAAAGCTATATATGATGTATGTTTTTGACAGTTTGACAGCACACAGGGGAAGGCATTGACAGCACACGACTCTCTGATATGATTTATACGTATGTTTGTGTTTGTGATAGGGTGAGCTCAGAGCGAAGGAAGGAGAAATCCCGAGATGCAGCACGTTGTCGGAGAGGAAAGGAATCGGAGGTGTTTTATGAACTGGCCAGAGAACTGCCCTTCCCCCACAGCGTCACGTCTAACCTGGATAAAGCATCAGTCATGAGACTCGCACTCAGTTACCTGCGCCTCCGGAAGCTACTGAACACAGGTGAGAGAAGACAAATGTTCAGTGAGATCATGCAGTGAATTTGTCTGCGTGCATTCATCTCTGTCTCTCTTTAGATAAACTGGATGTGGAGACTGAACTGCACTCTCAGTGGAACAGTTCATATCTGAAAGCTCTGGATGGGTTTCTCATGGTTCTTTCTGGTGATGGTGACATCGTCTACCTGTCAGAGAATGTCAGCAAGTGTCTAGGCCTACCTCAGGTGATTTTAGGTGTATTTCAGAACATCTTGGCTTGATGACACATGCACATGTGACTCACATTAGAAGTCTTTTTTTTAGTTTCAAAATTTTAACTGACAGTTAGATTTTGTTATGAATAGATTGTTATCGTTAACAGTTGTTATGAGTGACATTACAAAATCTGAAATGTGATCATTATTTGACTCAGTTTGATACTTATCAATGCTTAAAGGTGAAGTGTGTGCACTATTAATGGCACAAAACAGAATTGCAAAATTTATATTTTTAATTTAAACAAACTAATTGTGGTTACATTTGATGCTGCTAGTAGTGCAATTACACATTTCTATTTTTAAAAAATTAAAATGATTTTTAATGCTTTTGAAAGAAGTCTCATATCCTTACCAAGGCTTCATTAATTAATAATGGCTACTTTTTTTTCTGGATTCTTTGAATATATAGAGAGTTAAAAGAAAAGCATTTATTTAGAAATCTTTTAAACATAATTAATGTCTCTACTGTCACTTTTAAACAATTGAATGTGTACATGCTTAAAGTATTAATATTACTTTAATTTATTTTGGTGTGAAATTAATGCATAATAGATTGGTTATCATTCTAGTATTTGTTATCAACTATAAACTGTCATAATCCACCTTTCATTGTAAGATCATACCGTCTGATGTTAAACTGAATCTCTAATGGGGCAATGAATGTGTAGCCAGGCCTTAGAAACGTGAAAAATTAATAATGAAGAATTGTGTGTACTAAACTATTTCTTACCCCTGAAGATTGACCTTACTGGACACACTGTGTTTGAGTTTACTCATCCATGTGATCACGAGGAGCTCAGAGAAATGCTGGCACACAGAAATGGTAATACTCTCTCTCTCTCTCTCTCTCTCTCTCTCTCTCTCTCTCTCTCTCTCTCTCTCTCTCTCTCTCTCTCTCTCTCAAAATCACAATAGTGATCACTTTCACACATCTCTCTCCCTTCCCCCCTCCAGGTCTGTGTAAGAAAGCAAAGGAGTTTCACACAAATAGAAGTTTTCTATTGAGGATGAAATGTACACTGACCAGCCGAGGGCGTACTGTCAATGTCAAATCTGCCTCCTGGAAGGTACCACCCCCTACTTGTGCTTCACTTTTGACCCTGTGACAGCAGGGTTACTCTGAAAGCATATATACAATGAATCTGGATACATATTTATCCCTATCAGCTTCTCTCTCTGACAGGTGCTGCGGTGTTCGGGCCATATCCACACAGCAGATGGTGTCGTGAAGGAAAAAAGTGCGTGTTCAACGTACCTCGTGCTCATCTGTGAGTCTATTCCCCACCCGGCAAACATTGAGGCTCCTCTGGATTCTAGAACGTTCCTCAGCCGCCACACTTTAGATATGCGCTTCACCTACTGCGATGAGAGGTAAAGTCTCAGCACCTCTGAGTGTTGTACAATAACACCTGCCCTGCTCAGCATAAAACTAAATGCTTTTGTGCTGACAGAAGCAACATCTGACTCTAACATCTGAGCATCATTTATTATAGGGTACTGTAGACTTTTGGGCACTTAAGTCATACTTAAAATGACTGAAGTTCATTGCATAGATTTGGGGTTTCGAATATTTCAAATTAATTATTTTGAGCTTTCTATTAATCAGTGAATCTTGGAAAAATGGTTTCCACAAAATATTAAACTGCACAACATTTTTAACATGGATAAAAAATAAGAAATGTTTCTTGAGAACCAAATCAGCATATTAGAATGATTTCTGAAGGACCTTAACACACATCGAATTAGTGAGCACAAAAGACTTAAACAATTAAAACAATTTTACTGATCCTGAATATCTTTTTTTCTATGCATTATTATAATAATGTCAGATGTATAAACTTTTGAAAATGTTAGAAACTGACTGTATAACATAATAATTGTAAATCATGTCATTATTTTTAACTAGAAAGATTAAAAAATATAGCTGCAAGCAGCAATGATGAGCTTGAGCCCGGCACCACCACCCCCTGATGGCTTTAGGGCAGTATACATTTAAACCGGGTTTATGAAAGAACTCATAAATCCTTTAGAAGGGGTATTTAAAAGTTTAGCGCATGCACTTTTCACATAACCCTGTATAGCCGACTTTTTGTTTGGTTGCTGTCAGACTGTCAGTATGAAAGCTGTTTGGCTCAATGAGAGCTATATGTGTACTGAGTTTTGTACGTATAATTGTGCAAGTATGTTCAATATATGGAGCACGTTTTCAAAATGCATTCAAAGGCATTCAAATTACTTCCCACACTAGGGCACAAGCCCCTTTGGGCCACTGCTCTAATATCAACAAAACTAAAACTATTATCAGAATCTAGTGAGTTACCAGAATCCCGTGTTACATTAATAGTGCCATATACTGTAGGAAAAGGTGTCATCTGGGCATTTTTGCCCTCAATTTCAGGATTACTGGGTATTGAGACATACTGAGACATTAGTAGGGAAGTATGCATTTTCTGATACAGAGAGAGTCTGTTGACTGAAGGTCCAGATTTGTGGCCTGGATTTTTTCGCCATCTAGTGGTACCTTGTGAAAGCTGTAATGTCACAGAGCGGTATGCAACCCGTGTGTGTTTGTGTGTGTTTGCAGGATCACAGAGCTGTTGGGTTTTGATCCAGTTGATCTGTTGCAGCATTCTGTGTATGAATACTATCACGCTCTGGATTCTGGCCACATGACCAAAACACACCACAAGCGTATGGTCACTTAAATGCTGTTCACTTATGCAGATCTAAATTGAGAGATATCATAATACTTTATATGTCTCTCTCTGCAGTGTTTGTAAAGGGACAAGTGTGTACCGGACAGTACCGGCTGCTGGCTAAAGCAGGAGGATTTGTTTGGGCAGAGACTCAGGCCACTGTGATCTATAACAGTAAAAACTCCCAGCCACAGTGTGTGGTCTGCGTCAACTACATCCTCAGGTGGGACCAGTAGTATGACCACACTAGTCTTAGTGTGCATTTAAATGTGCATCTGGCTGCCTGAATACGTGCAGTTAGTACGTGCAATATGTGCTTGTGTTTGTATGAGTGATGTTATTTTCATCCGTTCATCCTTTGCAGTGGCATTGAACATCCCAAACAAATCCTGTCCCTTCAGCAAACCAACAGCACAAAAATAAAACGAGAACAGGAAGAGCACCAGGAGGAGTTTCTTGGGGTTGATGTGACCATGGCTGAGTTGAAAGAGAAGGGGAAACAGAGGGATGAAAAGGAAGAGGAGTCTGTGGAAGAGGAGTTAAATGACAGCCTGAAGGGGGAGCCAGCGGCACTGACTGTAGACCCTGTCCTCACACTGGATATCACTAGCACAGGTCTGAACTCTACACTAGCTATGTTTCAATCCAAAGCTGTCAATTTAACTTGCAGTATGTGCAAAATTGGAATATTGCATAAAACTTTTATGAATAAAGCACCGTTTCCAGAGGCAGATTCCTGGTGTTTGGCAATGCAGTTGTGTGAGACAGTTCTAGGCGGAAATTATACCAAATAATTTTGATAACAGAATAACCAAACCAACATTTGAGATGCTGTGCAATGACATTGGTCTTATGATTAGTCCAGTTATCCAATTACATCCTCTGTTGAGGCAAAGTTACAATAGTTTTTTTTGTTGCGTATTGAGGGATTTATTCGGTAAATGTGTTTCGATTGCAGTTTATGCGCATATCTTCTTATCTTATATAAAAACATTATCATACTTTTTTTTTTATTCATGCGCTTTTTGGCCTTTCCATCCAACGTTTTTGATGCAATATCCCAAAATTTACATAAAAATAAGTGGTTGGAAACAGCTACTGACTCATCTAAATCAAATGTTTTAGTTGTTCTGACATGAGACCGTCCATTCTAGAAGTTTCATGGTCATTCACACAATTTACTCTGCAGTAAATTCTGTGTACCTTTCATTTGATTGATGTTGTGATCTCTGAAAATACTGTAGATCTGATAGCATCAAATTGGCTATGTTTGAATGAAATACTAGCATATTGCGCAGTATATATTGTATAATGCCTAGTGCCTACTACTTTTAAATAATCTGCTACTTTTAACTTTAAGTATATGTCCTGAAGTATGGAATAATTTAATTCAAACAATCATATGGTGCATTGCTGTTACCTCACAAAACATCATCATTAATAAAGCTGGCTGCATCCATGATGTTGGACATCTAGAGAAAAAAATTGGTTTTGATGAAACAATTTCATACTTTACATCTTTATATATGACATCGTTTGACTCTATAATATATATATAATCCTATTAATCACATCATGTAAAAATTAAACTAAATATTAATATTTATACATGAATTCTAATTATATTTTGACCATTTATTTATAGAAAGTATGTTGTTGTTTTTTAAAGTCCATATGTTCATTTCTTGCAGACCCTACGATCTCTGTGCTGACAGAAATTCCTCTCTACAATGATGTGATGTTACCCTGTTCAAGTGTACTGCTACCCCTCTCACCCCTCTCTCCTCCCTGTTCCTCCCTAAATGAGGATTATGCCTCCACAGCCCATCTACAACCTGATGACTTCCCCTTCCCACAATCTTTGGCTTCTTCCAGATCCCAGGTGGAGTCTAGTCACTGTTTTACAGTACCTCTCATACCTTTCACACTTTTAATCCTTTACATGTCTTTTTCTAGTTTACTCTTCAAGAAAATAATATATTTGTGACATGTGACATGAATTGGTTGTTTGTTTATGTTCAGGTTGATCTCCCCGTGGATTCAGAATTAAGTGACCAGCTAAAACCGGATCACGTGGAGAAACAATTTTCCATGGATATGGAGTCCAAGACACCCTTTAATACACAGGTACAGTAGATCTGTTGATGATGTACTGCATCCACACAGACGATGGCCATATTAAGCAACACAACATAAAAAATGTAATGTACCATTAGAGCAAGCCAGGATTAGGCCTTAGTTCAATTAGGGCATTTAAGTATCTTTTATAAACATGCCTTAGAAAACAACATTAGTGGTGTGCATCTTGAGACAAAACAATGGCACTGACATGTTTTAAGATATGCCAGTGCAAGTTGCTTTCAGTTAAAACCGCTAAAACATGCATTTTAGTCCAGGACTAGGCTTATGCCTTGCCTGTGAAACCAGGGGTATGTGTTTTAATGTGCTGATGGTTATGATTATTATAGGGAGTTGGTTTGGATCTGGAGATGTTAGCTCCGTACATTCCCATGGATGATGATTTCCAGCTGCGGACTGTTTCTCCAGCCAAGTCGATGTGTTCCAGCCCAGGTTCAGAGTTTGAACTGACCCCCTCCAGCTGCACGCAAACTCCCCCTGCTCTCCCAGCAGCCCCTGCGGACTTGATGTCCTGTGACACCGTTCAGCAGAACAATAGAACCACAGAGCAGGACAACAGCAGGTGAGACCGCATCCTCAGAGAGACATGCTTTGTTGATCAGATCTGTGCTGCAAATAAACTCAATACAGTTATTCAAGAACAATCTATTTTTTTGTTGCCGTTCTTTCTCTCTTCATGTTTCCTTCTGTAACACTCTAGAGAAATTATTCAAGATGGTGATATTTCTTCTAAATGTCAGACCAACCCGAAGCTGCTCAAGAGGAAACTTGAGACCATACCTCTGTCTGAAGCAATAAGACTGGTATGTTGAGAGCCTTAATGTGTATTATTGCATATTTCTCTGGAATCCTTAATTTACAGTTACAGTTAAGTATCTATAATTCATGGTTATTTTTATTCATATAAGAACAGTTTACGAGTGACTGTTGATGTGTGTTTTCTCCCAGGGGTCTGTGTTGCAGTTGGTGACTGATTTTCCAGAGAAAAAGGCCAGAAAATCAGATGCTTCATCATCAGAAGGGATTCGTCATGCCACGATACTGTTGCTGCCATCTGGTATGTCACCATGGAGACAACATGTCAGTGTGTGAAATCCTTGCGAATATGGAGACCAGTTGTTTTTCATGTATTGTTGCTCTTTCTCGATCTGTTTTTTTTTCCTCAGATGTTGCGAGTAGATTGTTGAGCAGATCGTCAGAGGGTGGAGCCATAACTATGCCCCTCCCCCAGCTTACCCGTTACGACTGTGAGGTAAATGTGCCTGTGACTGGACGGCAGCACTTGTTACAGGGGGAGGAGCTTCTGTGTGCCTTAGACCTAGTTATTTAAAAAGCCATACTTGTGTTTTCGGATGAATAGGGAGATATCAGTGGCATTATGGATTGACTTCCATTACAAAGAAACAGAGCAATCAAAACAGATGGGATGCTTCTGCTTCTAATGAGTAGATGATACATGCTGGACATCAAAAAGGAAAAGGCTAATTAATGATAATTAATGGCAAGGGAAATGTAAAACTGAATTAATAGAGCAATTATGAGTTGTGCTCTTACAGGTTAAAAATACGCACAGAGAAGAGAATATATATTCTATTCTATATAAGATTGTATTGTGTTGAAATACAAAGATTATTCTCGCACAAATGACATAATTTACCCGTAGCTTTCAGAAAATGTTATTTTATTAGTACTGCTGTTTTTATAATTATGTCTAAGGTATGTCTAAATGTCTTCTTTGTTCAGGTCTCTACATGTCCCATATATTTGTGTGTAAATGGTGTGAAATGTCTAAAGTGGCTGTTATTATACATTTGTGAAACATATTATACATCAATTGAGAGTGGTCAGCATATTGATAGAGCGACCCACATTACTACCTACATTACACATTAATAACTTAATGTTGAAACTATTACTCACTATTATTGCTAGAGATATCTATTTAGTTTTATCTATGGATATATCTAGGGCATTAACAAGTTAAAACGTTCTCATGTGTTCCCTATACTATGAGTTTCCCGTGTTACATTAACAGTGGCATATACTGTAGGAAGCAGAAGATCTGGTACTACAACCCCTAGTGTGAGTGCATTGCCGCTGTGCTAAGCTGTGTTTCTCGTGTTCTTTCCTGTCATGTCACATTGTCTTGAGGAAACTGTTAATGTCTGTGACAAATAAAAAAAAAATGTTTTTAAACAACATTTAGCCTACAGACATCAATGTGTGTTTTTATTTAAGATAATACTGAGTAGTATATTGAAATATGTATTGGGATATATTATTACAGTCTAACTGTTTTCTGTTTTAATATCTTGTCAAAATGTATTTCTGTGATGACGAAGCTGAATTTGTAGCAATCATCCAGTCTTCAGTGTCACATGATCCTTCATAAATCATTATAATATGCTGATTGCTGCTCAATAACTATATCTGTTTATCAACATTGAAAATGACTTTTATTTTAGGTATTTTTCCATTCTCTACACCACTAAACCTAACCCTACACTATATAAACAGTACATTTACAAATTAGTCAAGAGTGTGTACAAATGTATGTGTTCGTCAAACACAACACAGAACAAGAACTGTTTTCAATTACTAATGTACTTGCCAAAGGACTTACTTCATCGCTCAGGACGCTGCATGAGCTCTTTATGTGCCATGGGAGACACACAAAACCTCAGAAGGTCCCCTCCACATTTCTGTGGGAAAACACTTACTCATGGCGAATGCCTTTAATCTTGGTAACTTTATACACACCATTTTGTATCTGTGTCTGTCATCCAGGTTGAGTGAATGGGCCTCATTGAATTAGTGGGAAAATCCCATGATTCTTGCTTTTGTTGCTATGGAGAGGGCTGTTCTCAGTCTCTATGGACTGTTACACTTCAATCAAACACAGACCAGTTTTATGGAGGCAAGAAAAGGACTGTTTTTCTATTTAATGTTTTGTTCTCATAAACATGTCCAGTGAGGCTGATTGTTCACAATAAAGACCAGCTTTCCTCAACAGGATTGTTTGTGTATGACGGGTGGATGTACTGAACTGAACTGTGGACTTCTGCACATTAGCTGATCATATAAAACATTTCCAATAGAGCTGATACAACAGTCCAACAGCACTGGAACAGCTAGCTAGTTTGGTTTAATTGTGTTTAATTGGAGTTGGAGCTAAACTCTGCAGGACAGTGGCCCTCCTTATACCATTTTGTAGTATAAATAGTGCAATTATTGTGTGCGGACTGAAAATTCAAAAATGATACGAATGCTGTTTCCGAATTTGCCAACTTATAGTAGTAACGTGAGTTGAGTAGTATGTCTGAATTCATAGTATTCATAAAACAGTAAGTGAAAAGTACTTGATGAACAAATACTTCAGGCCAGATTCAGAAGTGTTGATTCGATGGACACTTTACTATCCCATGAGGCCACGGGAGAGGATTTGTGAATGGAAGTGAAGCAGCACAACTGACGCTGTAGGTCACATGCAATGAGAACGTTGATGTTTCAAACCAAATGTTGAACCTCTGTCCCAGGGGTGTCCAATTCTGCTCCTGGAGGGCCACCGTCCTGCACAGTTACTCCAATTAAAAACACCTGAACCAGCTCATCAAGGTCTTACTAGGCATACTAAACTTACAGGCAGGGGTGTTGAGGCAAGTTGGAGCTAAACTCTTCTGGACAGTGGCCCTCCAGGACCGAGTTTGGACACCCCTGGCCTGTACAGTATGTGCTTTCGGACGCAGTGGAAGTGTGGAATTTTGGACCCTTAATGCACTAAACTGCCACAGCTTTAATTACGTAGCGGAAGACAATCAGACTCTGTTGCTTGATGATAAAATAAACTTATCAAATTCATAAATAGTGCAAAGCAAATAGTAAAAGTGCATAGTGTATAGTGTGTCATTTGTGGCACACTTTGGCTGCATCCCTTTATCACATACGCTCTTGAGTAGGCTAGGTACTTATTTCAAACAAGTAATTACTCCACTACCACTAAAAAATTATGTTCTATATAGTATGAATGTAGTATGTAGAATGTAGTAGTAGAATGTAATCTGGACGTACTACATTCGCCATGTTGTCATTATCATGTGACCTACCCGCTTCACATTCATAAATCCTCTCCAGTGGCCCCATGGGATAGTAAAGTGTTCATCATATGCACATCAGAATCTCTCCAGAAGAAGTAGGTCATCCAGGTAGCTTACTTTTTGCCTATTCTTTTATGTGTACTGTAAATTTGGATATAAGGGTCAAAGGTTTACCAAAGTGTATTTGGGGATTGTTTTGAAAAGAAATTTTTTTTTTCACTGCCTTATTAAACAACATTACAGTTACATAGTGTTGTTTTAAATAGGTTGGTGGCCCGTGGACAGTTTCAGAGTTTCAAACTCTCATTCTGAAACAGATTCGGTTAGTGCTACAACACAATGTCTGTGAGAGGGGAAAAAATAAAAGCAAATGCACACAATCTCACAAATGGATTTCCTGCAGTTGATGACTGCACAAACATGGTATATCGATCAAATTGTCACAGGGTGACTAAGCCGGAACTAAAATTCGGTGCATAGGCCCCCGGGGGGAGCACTTCCGGTGTAATATCAGGCCGGTTCCGGTTTGCCGTCATGGCCGATCTAACGGGAAAACGCGGAGAAATTGTTTACAGCTGAATGAAATGAGAGTTGATTACGGTGGCGAGCGAGAGTGTATGTTTGCAGAGGATATAAATGGAGCAGTTGAAGGAAGGGAAAAGCGGCGAGGTACGGGGAGTGAAGGACTGGCCAAAAGTGAGCAGACGGGCGAGGGAGAAGATTGTCCCCGTGAGTGTGAAGACCAACATCTATGAAGAGTTAAGTACCCAATTTCAGCTTGCTGTACAAACATTGTGATTGAGTTGATGAAGGCATTGTGAAGATCGTCTTTTATGAAGAGTTGAGTGCCCAAATCCAGCTTGTCGTACAAACCTCGTAGTCGAGTTTGATGAATGCATTATGAAGATCGCCCTTTACGAAGAGTTAAGTACCCAATTCCAGCTTTCTGTACTAACATTGTGATTGAGTTTATGGAGGCCTTGTGACCTATTAGAAGATCTGTCCATGTTTGCTGTTCTATTTTCATGAGGTTGAAGCTGGTGATGGGAAGGCACGTTTGTGTTCCTGAATAACCCCCCTGTGCAGCCGCCTCATCATTGCACTTTCTCCCCCCCCTTCGGTTGGAACCCGATCAGCAGTTTGGATGATCCAGGTTGAATGGAGTGAAGGCTTAAACCCACTGTGAGGTAATTGTGGAATTGCAGTGCTTACAGGTTGAAGTGTGCACGTGTGAATTGTGGAGGGATTGCTGTATACACAAATGTGAAGAAGATTTAGCCATTCCGTTCGCTCCAATTTTTCCTGGGATCGTCCAGCAGTGTGGGGTGGGGAAGTTTATAGTCCAGCTGTATAGATGTGTGCAGGTGCCGATTGACTCATCTTGAGGAAACGAGAAGGCCAGTCACTCACGTCGCCCAGAACTCACCGATCTCGAAGACCGCCACTTCCTGAGTTCCTCACGAATCCAAAGCTCCTCTACTGTAGGTACTTCAGCTCTATTGCTGCGTTACAGGAACCGAGAACGCCAGTCCTCACGTTGTATGGAGTAGTTCTCTTGGAGATCCTTGTAGTCCGTCTTGAGCTCCACCGTGATCCTAAGGAAACAAGAGAAGTCTGTTACTTATCCACCTTGAGTCACTCACCGGAAGGTCCCTTTGCCTGAGATCCGCTGCCGTCTGGAAGAAGTAGAAGACGCCGGCCCTCACGTTGTATGGAGTTGTTCTCCTGGAGATCCTTGTAGCCCGTCTTGAGCTCCGCCGTGATCCTAAGGAAATAACAGAAGTCTGTTACTTATCCACTTTGAGTCACTCACCTGAAGGTCCCCTTGCCTGAGCTCCCGAGTTCCACTGCCGTCTGGAAGGAGTGGGAAACGCCAGTCCTCACGTTGTATGGAGTTGCTCTTCTGGAGACACTTGTAGCCCGCCTTGAGCTCCTCCGGGATCCTAAGGAAACAAAAGAAGCCTGTAACCTACCCATTCTGAGTCATTAACCCGGAAGGCAGCCTTTGCCTGAACTCCTGAGTTCCGCTGCCGTCTGGAAGAGTGGAACGAGTTTAGCCGTCCAGGCGGACGCCCTTTTAAACATGTTTTAATATTTAATAAAGACAAATTACTTACTGTACCTTGTGTCCAGCCTCGTGGTGTTCTGGGTGTAGCTCCTCAGAGTGGTAGTTGGTACGGGTCGTGGTTTCTCCCCACCCCCGGCCTGTGACAATTCTATACAAAAGCATGAGTAATTGACTGAAGATGTCTCTTCCACAGCCTTAACTGAGCTCCAGCGGACAGCCAGCCTGTTTTCACTTATGTCTGTTAAACACACACACTCACACACTATTTATCCTCAGAGGACCTGTTATAAAATCCTTTGACATGTGAAAGCTTTAATGATTTCCATGGACACACGCCAGCTGAAAACTCACATATCTGCCCGGCCTCACAACTACAGTGAAGTTATGATTTGTTATAAATCAGATCTCTCTTTAACCAGGGTGGGAAATTAGCACCCGCCACCAGCCAATGGCTGGTACTTTTTCAAAGTGGCGGGTGACTTTGCCTTGTATACCAGCCACAGTGGCGGGTAGATTGTAAAACATATTTTTATTGGTTACTACATAAAACATTCCTTGTAACGGATTGGACCTCTTTTGTCAAAGAATGCTGTTGCTAAGTAAAAATAATGCACTTTTGTCGAGTAACTAATTTGATTGGTTTTCAGCACTGTGCGTCACGGACACAGCGCACGGACACAGCGCACGGACACGGCGCTGAACGGACCGTGACGCATATAGCTGAGCTGAGGTAGCCTAACAGACAAAAGGAAAATTAAAAAATGTGGCGACATATACCCCGTGTTAAGAGGCCTGCCGCGGAGTCAGCAGTATATGAATGTACAAACTGTTGAGGGCGAAGTAAATAAAAAGTGAAGGTACTTTTTGAACAAGTGGGTGAAGTGGCGCATTGAGGACGAAGGGAAAACGAGGGAATGGTTAGCCTACCTTCCCGTCGAACAGTCCATGCACTGTACTTACTGTCGAACCTATGCGTCGTCCGAAAATGCAAACAATTTGTTCGTTAGAGGAACAACTAACCTTAAAATAGAGTCAATAATGAATATGACCAATTCTATTCAGAAACGTCCATGCGATCGGCAAAAAGGGCAGACCTTTTCGGGACTACGTTTGGATGTGCAAGTAAGTAAATTACTAACTTGAAGTTGTGTTTTCTGATGGCTAGATAGCTATCGTTTTTTTTAGTTTAGCGATAGTTTTAGCAGCCGCGAGGATAGTAGCCGATACCGTGGGTGCTCTGGAGCTCGATTACGTGTCAGTTAAACTTTTCATCTCCAATCCTATCTGTATTTGTGAGAAGTGGTGCTGTCCTGAGTTGAAAGATAGCCTACTTTACGGCTTTATTATCGAGTTAACTCTCTGGGGTCGACAAACGCGCTGGCGCGTTTTGCTGGATTTTTTTCAAATAGCAGCAAAATACATTTAAATACTCCATTTATGGTCATACAGACTTAACTAAAATTAAAAAATAAACTGTAAAATAACCATGCATACAACTCTCAAAAATACAAACATGTACATACATGTTGTTCACATATTATGGTAGCCCTGTTTGTGCTAAATAGTGCTTTAAAAAAATTAAAAAAAAGGGGCGTGTGCCCTTGAGCATGCACGGAGGAAAACATAAATTGGCGCCTGAGTGCAGCATAACTCCTATTATTAAATGGATAAAACGAATTACATATTTGTAATTGACGTCAATGTTATCAAAGTCACAGTTCTCATTCATAAATTTGAATTCCAGAAAAAGTGGCTGGTAAAAAATACAAGTGGCTGGTAAAATTGGGCATCCACCAGCCACTGTGGCTGTTTTTTTCTCAGTAATCTTGTTTGACTCAAATATTTCTCTTATACCATATAAGACATACAAATGTCACAATTGAGACAACTGTCGACATTTAAAAGTATGGGTTATGACGTAATATATTGAAATCTTTGATTGTTTGGTTTGGGACATTGTTACCCTCCTATTATCTTTGGGGTCAATTTGACCCCATTCAATGTTTAACGTCTGTAAATACATTTTTTTTTTTTTTTGCTTCAGATTTAATGACTTTTCCTAATTTAATGGGGACAACTCTGTAAACATAAAATTAACCTGCTGATATTTTTTCAATGTCCTGCACACATTTTGTAGCATCGGTGTTCCTTGGGGTCAATTTGACCCCAGGCTCTTTTAGCTGTATAAAACTATTAAATATTAAAATTTCACCCACATTTGTTTTGGTTGTTTTATTGAGGTCACTATAATATGTTATAATTTTATAATGTTCATTATAATTTTACATAATTTTACCCCCCCGTGCCGTGGGGAAGGGAAAACATAATTCTCATGGTTTACCAAACAAAGGGGAGGAGCAAACATTATAAAAGCATGAACAGAAGCCTTCTAAACCATTTCTCTTTGTGCTCTGTGTGCTCTCTATGTTCTACATCTCTCTCATTTGAAAATGACATCTAAACACCCTCGGCACCCTCGTCCTGATCTTTGGAACCTCCACGTGTGGCTCCTGGACGAGATGAGGCAGGTTGAGTATCCTACCACCAGCGGTGGTGGTTACCATCACTTCAGCTTAGCATCGTCCACGAGACATGTCTACGCGTTGAAATGGAACCTCATCGTCAACTGGGCTCTTCTCACCAAGAAGACCCCCGGAGATGTTCGATCAGTGTCGTGATTTCCTTTCTTCAAGAAGGGTTGGAGCGAAGGCTGTCTCCCTCCACCCTGAAAGTATACGTTGCCGCTATTGCCGCACACTATGTCAGTGGAAGGTAAGTCCAAAGGAAAGCACGACCTGATCGTCAGGTTCCTGAGGGGAGCTAGCAGACTGAATCCTCCTCGCCCTTCTCTCGTTCCCTCTTGGGACCTCTCAGTGGTTCTAACTGCCCTGCAGAGTGATCCCTTTGAGCCTTTGCAATCAGTGGAGCTTAAGTTCCTGTCAATGAAGACAGCGCTCCTGGTTGCATTGGTCTCCATCAAGAGGGTAGGGGACCTGCACACATTCTCCATTGACGAAGTGTGCCTGGAATTCGGACCGGCTTGCTCTCACGTGATCCTGAGACCCCGGCCTGGATATGTGCCCAAGGTTCCTACCACTCCCTTCTAGGACCAGGTGGTGAACCTGCAAGTGCGACCCCTAGAGGAGGCAGACCCAGCCTGGGCACTGCTCTGTCGAGTACGTGCTCTCCGCGCCTATGTAGACAGAACGCAGTGTTTCAGGACCTCAGACCAGCTCTTTGTCTGTTATGGTGGGAAGCTGAAGGGAAAGGCTCTGTCCAAGCAAAGGTTGTCTCACTGGAAAAGATAGTGGACGCCTTTGCTTGGGCATACCAGCAGCAAGGTCAACCGTGCCCCCTTGGTGTGACTGCCCACTCCCCGGAGTGTGGCGTCCTCATGGGCTCTAGCGCATGGCGCCTCGCTAACAGACATCTGCAGAGCTGCAGGCTGGACGACACCCTACACATTCGCCAGATTCTACTATCTCCGAGTGCAGCCTGTGTCTTCTCATGTACTCGCTTCAACCAGCTAGTACTGGACCCGCTCAGGTGTCTTCGCTTGCACTCCACGGACTGGAAACGTGCGATATTCTCCTCAGGTGAGCTTCCCCGAAATCCCTGAGTTCCTCCAGTACGTCGGCCCCAGTGTCTATTGCCTGCGCGCCGGCTAGGTGCCTCTCGTGTGCATGGTCCCTCCTCTGAGTGACCCCCACATGTGTATTTCCACTGTAAGCCTCTCTGAGCATGTGTCTTTCCCTTGGCAAGCCACCTTGCCACCCCTGGGGTTGAAATATTCCACCTGCGGCTGGACACCCCAGTGTTCTCCATATGCATCCCTCCGGGTCATATGTGTATTCTCTAAGTCCGTTGGGGGGCCAGAGTAGGGGGGTCCCAGTCCGTGGGGGCCCCGTAGAGTTCCCTGAGTAGGGAATGGAGATGTTACGTCTTCCTGCCACTTCCGCTGCACCGTGGGGATCGCCTGAGTTCAGTCTCGGCTCCTCAGCGAAGAAACATATCTGCATGTTGGCTCAAGCCAGCGATCCTAGCGGAGGCTATTTAACTAGTAGGCCGTTTAGCGCACCGAGCCGACAGGACCAAGGATTCCGGTAAGAACAGAGGAGGGGGGCTCTGTGTTTACACCAACAATAATTGGTGTACAAACGCTGTAATAACTGACACTTACTGCTCCCCGGACTTGGAGTATTTAACAGTTAAATGTCGCCCCTTCTACCTGCCGCGGGAATTTACAGTTGTTGTTATCACTGCTGTTTATGTACCTCCGGATGCCAACATTAAAACAGCTCTGGCCTACTTGCTAACTGCCATTAGAAAACAACAGCGGGCTTATCCAGAAGGAGCCTTTGTCATAGCAGGTGATTTCAACAGAGCCAACCTAAAAACTGTTCTCCCAGAATTCTACCAGCATGTAAAGTGCCCCACAAGAGGGAAAAACATACTCGACCATGTTTATAGTAACATCAAGCATGGATATAAGGCATCACCTCTCCCCCACTTAGGACTGTCTGACCATATTTCATTGTTTTTGACTCCAGCATATAGATCAGTTATGAACCGGATCAAATCTACTACAAGAATAATACAAATATGGCCTGAAGGAGCGTCTGAGCAGCTGCAGGACTGCTTTAGACGCACTGACTGGACCGTATTTGTAGACAATAAAATCGACATCTATACATCCTCTGTGCTATTCTATATAAAATGCTGCATTGGAAATGTCACCACCACGAAACAGATCTGTATGTTTCCTAACAGCAAGCCGTGGATGACCAACAATGTAAAACATCTGCTACAGGCCCGTAATTCTGCTTTTCGGTCCGGTGACAGGCAGCTTTACAGTGCAGCCAGGACGAATTTGAGAAAGGGCATCAGGGATGCTAAGGCCGCTTATAAGCAGAGGATTGAGAATCACTTCTGCAACTCTGACCCCCGCCGGGCTTGGCAGGGGATTCGGCACATCACTGGGCAGACTAACACCACTTGCCTGTCTAATAGCAGTGCTTCAATGGCAGAACAGCTTAACCGGTTCTTCAGCCGCTTTGAGGGGGAAAGTACTGAGACTACCATCAACCCTGTTCCAGACACAAATAGCCAGGTGCTCATTCTTCAACCTGCTGAGGTGATACGCACTCTTCGTAAAATCAAGGCATGGAAAGCATCTGGACCAGACGGCATTCAAGGGCACGCACTCAGAGACTGTGCAGCTGAGTTGGGTGAGGTACTCACAAACATCTTCAACTTGTCTCTGCTGCAGTGCACTGTTCCAACGTGCCTGAAGACGTCTACAATAGTGCCGGTGCCAAAGCAGGCTGCTATAACATCCCTCAATGACTATAGGCCCATTGCACTAACTTCTATAATTATGAAATGCATGGAGAGGCTGGTTTTATATCACATCAAGTCTGCTCTGCCACCCACCATGGACCCCCACCAGTACGCATACAGGGCCAACAGGTCGACAGACGATGCCATCAACACTGTACTCCACACTGCACTGCGCCACCTGGAACATCAAGGGACGTATGCACGGCTTCTGTTCATTGACTACAGTTCTGCTTTTAATACCATCTTACCAAACAGACTGTTTTACCAGATGTCTGACCTAGGCATACAGCATCTGCCTGTGGATTAAAGATTTCCTAACAAAGAGGCCACAGTCAGTGAGGATGGGCTCACATCATTCCACAACTACGCTAATCAGCACAGGAGCCCCACAAGACTGTGTGCTAAGTCCATTTCTTTACTCCTTGTATGCGTATGATTGCGTACCATCTAATGACAACAACATCATAATTAAGTTTGTGGATGACACGACTGTGCTGGGGCTGATCACTAGAGGAGATGAGTATGCCTACAGAGAGGAGGTACAGAGGCTGACGACGTGGTGCACGGAGAATAATCTTACCCTAAACATCAAGAAAACGAAAGAACTCATCATTGATTTCAGGAAGAAACAGATTGCTCACATACCTCTGCACATCAACGGGGAGATAGTGGAGTATCAAGCTTTAAATTTCTGGGCACACACATTTCTGAGGACCTTTCATGGACAACCACAGCATTAGCGAAGAAGGCACAACAGCGGATGTACTTTCTCAGAATGCTTAGGAAAATAAATCTGTCAGGGCGGCTCCTGGTGTCATTCTACCGCTGTTCTATCGAAAGCGTCCTCACATATAATATGCTGGTGTGGTATGGAGGCAGCTCGGCTGGTGATAAAAAGGCCTTGCAGAGAGTTATAAAAACCGCACAGAACATCACAAACCAACAGCTACCTGCTCTTGATGACACTTTTAACTCCCGCTGCCTGCAGAAAACACTCAACATCGTGACGGACCCGAATCACCCAGCCCATCAGCTCTTTGAACTATTGCCTTCAGGAAAACGCTTTAGATCGATCTAAACACGCACAACCAGACTCATGAACAATTTTTATCCCAATGCCATCAGGATAATGAACCATGAACCATGAACTGAAACTACATCCTCAAATTATTACCACAAGACATTCTTGACATGATAGACAATTAAGTGAAATAACACTAAGTGGCAACTTGCAATATGAATTTAACTAGTCTTTACTGTGTACGTTGGAAAGTACTAAAATTGTAATTATATGTAAGTACAATGACAATAAAGAAATCAAATCAAATGTTGCCGGCGTCCTCCTTTTATACCCACGAGGTAAGGCGGAGATACGCAATGCAAATTCCGCAGACCCATGGCATTTCTTTGGTTCGTTTTGTATACTCGAGGTCGATCGGCTTTCTAAGCGAAACCCCATTCGTCGTCATCCGACGCAATGTCTCTGTTCCCTACTACGGGAACGAGGGTTACATACGTAAACGAGACGTTTTTCTTTCCAAATGTTATAGATTACCAAAATCTATACTTAGAAATATTATAAAACAAATAAAAAACACCAAAAATATATATACTTTTCCAATTTTAGGTCAATCAGTAAGATTTTATGGTGATTTGTAAATTTGTCCATAGTCGTGCAATGGGTATTCTGGATGTATAAGGGGTGGGGAGGGGGGTGGTGGGTGGATGTCTACTTAAAAGGTTATTTAAGTAGTCAACAAAGACATAAATTACCTAAGACGCAAACCTTTAAAAAAAAATATATATATATATTCTGGAGGTTTAAATTACTGGGGTCAAATTGACCCCAGTGGGTAAAAGATGTTATCAGATTTGAGAGTAACAGGAGGGTTAAGATATGGAATGTATTTGGGGGATTATTCTTATTTGAGAGAATGTTTTATTGCAGTATTCCTCCATGACAGCAGGGGGCGTCATGTTACTATCAGAGCTACACAAAGAAAAGAAAAAACATGTTTTAACTATAGACTGTAAAAAAGTTTTACCTTAAACATTTTAAAAGTTAGTGCAATGCAATCTTCAATACAAGGCCTCATGTAACTGTACAATCTACTGCTGTAATTATGTGTGAGAGAGAAAAACTGGAAACGATTATACTGTATTCACAAGCCTTATGAAACTGGAATGATGTCATTCCTTCTGTAGCAAGTCTAAGTCTTGTGGTTTAGGAGAGGTAGTGTGTTTTGTCATGCTCTGAAGGGCAATCTTGTGTTAGCAGATGTGGCATGTAAATATTATTTTTTCCCCTCAGACTGGTGTGGTGTGATTTATCATATGCACGTAATAAGAAACTGAATATAATGTTTTGTCTTACTGGATGTTTCACTCTTTCTTTTAACAGCAATACTAGAGATGAAAGAGAAGCTGACGGAAGTCAGGTAAATAATTCAAAACTCAACTAGTATTTTTAACTGAGAATTGAGATGTGTTTTAGTGCTGAAAGATAGGGAACATTTATTCATCCACACAATTAATCATTCAAGCATACACTACTCAATTATTTTATCATTTTTTATTATGCTTTAAATTCATCACAACTCCTAAAACGATTATTCTGTATTTTTTGTTGTACATTGCTGTATACAGTAAATCACTAAATACAATTGAAGGCAAACTACATGCAGGATAAAGAACTTTAAAGAATCAATCTGTTTATTTACACATTGTCTATTATTATGATATTAATGATTGTTAATAATCTGAGTGCAAAATACTTGAGGGCTAATATTTTCAACTAACTTACAGTTTAGTCCTAAATATACAGTATGTGATTATGTGGATATAATGAATTACTTAAATCAAGTCTTTTAAACAAAATACAGTATGTTGCAGTGTTCTGGAATGTTGTCATATATTCTATTCCAGTGTTGGAGGAAACATTGAGACCCCATCATCATCATGTAGCAATACATACTCTCTGGTAACATTTTCACCTGAAGTGATTTTGATTATTTCTTTGTCTGCATGTATGACAAATTCATAGCAGTACCTTAGATACATGTTTGTGGTAAGGTATTGCTTTATGAGATAGTCTAGACATGCTATCAAACCGTGACATGTGGGCTTCTCTTTCTGCAGCCAGACTTTTTTGTTCAGAAAACCCTCAGCATTGAGGTTTTCAAGCTTTAAATGACACTTCGTTTCCACAGTTGTGCTTAGATAGACAGATTCTGCGGTGTAGGTGACTGAGAACCTGTTGCATTTAATGTATAGTTTTGACATACCCTCATTAACAGCTTTTTGAGCCTGTGTAAAACAGGATTTAAACTCATTTTGGCAAGGTTAAAAAAGTGACAGGCCTTAACGAAACCCTTTGTGACTTTTTTGCAATATAAGTGGTGGATACAGCCATTGACACAAGCTTGGTTGTTTTCTGATGTTACAGTAAAAAGTGTCTCTTTACTCTGACCAATTTGTACACAAGAGTAGTTTCCTTTAACCAACAATTGTGAGTTTTTTTTTAGAGGATGGTCTCGAAGGAATCTCTCAGCAAAGTCCAAGTTGGAGAGAAGGCCGTTGTCTGAAAAGTTATTTTCCTTAAGATCATGCATCACAGACATTATGTTTTTCATGTCAGGTTGAAAACTGGGGTAACATCTTGGAAAAAAATTATACACATTTATATGCACTGCAATGTTTAACTTCTTCTTGCAGATCATCCTCAATTTTCGGAGTGTGCTTACAATGGAGTCTCCATTGAGAAGGTGGAGAGATTTCTCTAGCAGACCAAACAATTCACTGGGATGATCCACACTGTCATCATACAGCAGTCATTTATGAGGAGCAATGTACAGTCATTATCCCAAAATAAACAGTGATCAGAAGTGGAGGGGTCTTTTAGAACCCTGGAGTTATCATATTAATCAACCACGTTCATAGCTGAAAGTTTTACCAATAGGTAAATTACACCATAAGGTGGTAAATAAGAGGGGAGATTTATACATCTCCCCTCTTATTTACCACCATACTAAACTGCCAGTGTGAAAGGGTCATCAGTTTCAAGAGAGCGCCGCGCAGACAAATATACTGTGAGTGATGCTGCGGAGCGAGCGGGAAAACCTGGAGCGGATTAGCGGAATCAGCGGAATGCTTTGAGCGGAGCGGTGGGGGTGGGGAAGAGGGGCACCTCAGTCGATGAGGGCAGAGGGGCAGTGGCTCTAGCCACCGGGCCACCCCCCTGTGCACGGCCCTGCTAATGATGATATTTTATAAGAACACAACACACAGTAAGTATTTCAAACTAGTCAAAATAACCAGTAAAAGTAAACAATGATAAGTAATAATTATCATTTTGCCTTAATTTTCACCACTTGTATCATAATTATTTTTTATTATACTGATATTTGAACTTTCATCTGTAATTTGTGACTTAAGTATTATTTTAAGTCATATATCCCTTTTGTCATTTTCATGGTTGAGTTTTGGATGTAACCACCTCTCAAAGCTCTTATATAAGTATATCTGATTTTACCTTTTGATTCAAATTAGAAAGAGAAAGTCTCACCTCAAGCTGCTGCGCTCTCCTGCTTTGTCTGTGTTTTTAGGTGATATACAGGTGTTAGGTAGGTGGATAAACACCACATTGTTGATGATAAATCTGTCTTTTCTGTGAAAACAGATCACACAACATATAACACAAGCTTCCCATCGCAACAATCATAGAGTACAATACATGAAACATGTCAGTGCAGAGGACTGGAACATTATAAAATACTTTTTAGATTAATATCATGTGCTTTCATAGAGCTGGTGGAATAGGACCGAAGTTTCTGATGCTCTGTTCTGTATTACTCAGAACTGTTTTAAATGCTGGATCTATTGTGATGTTTCTGCAACTGATCTATCTGTGGACAATTGCCAAAGTTTAGTATATCAAACACCTCATGATGTGGATTACTGTATATCAGTAAAACCATTCACCTAGAAATCAAAAAATCAGTTCAACGTGAGACGTGCTCTTTAAAATACTGCAACGATTTCAACTGTTTTTTTAACTTCAACCACATGCACTCTCTCTAAAACACTGCACTGGGGCCGACCAACTGAAAGGATTGGTCTTGAGGCAGTAAGAGAGCAGGAAAGACAACTGATAGATGACTGATTTATATATATATATATAAAAAGAAATTTGTGAATAAACATTGAAGATAATTACAATGTTACTATGTTAAAGTGTCTTTGTTCAATATTTAAATGCACACATACTGCATCACTGTTGTTCGTTTTATCACTTGTGGTATTGCGCTCGGTTGCTCCATTAATGTTAACTCTGGTCTAAAAATCATGCTTAATGGAATTATACGTATGTTCTGATTGGCTGATTTTGTGTTGCGTCATGCCTTTCAATTTCAGAAATCACATAATTTGTAACTATTTTACATTTTGGCGAATTGGTGGCCAATTTGCATTTGTGCAACCTTATTTGTTCGTTATTGTTCGCCCTGCTTACGCTCCGGTGGCGGTTAGGTTATAGGGCTGGGGTTACGTTTTTTCTAAAAATCAAACATTTCTCACCAAGTCATGGTTATTTCCTTCCGATGTTTCTGATGAGATATTTTAAAGCAATAAGCAGAAGGAACAGACAAGCGATGAAACAACTGGACAGTAGAAAAGAAAATAGGAAGACAACCAGTGATGAGGGGAAAAGGGGCAGGATCGTGAAAGCTGCTGTTGAATGCCTTTTGATCTAAAACCTCTGCCTGACAAGGGGCAGTTGCCATGGCAACGGTGAACTGCCAACGTTATTTGTTGATGGATGACAGTTGAGCCAGTAGCATTAGACAGATTCTACGTCTGGAAGAACAGAAGGAGAGAGAGAGAGAGAGAGAGAGAGGGAGAGAGAGAGTAGAGGCATCATGCTCCTCTGCTCCTCTATTAGTGTTGACAATGACATGATGCTTGTCATACTGTGCATCACAACACACCCACACACGGTTCCTCTCTCTCAAACTGCCATGGTGCCCCAGGGAAGGTGAGGTGAATGCTGAGGCCGACTGTCATGGTTGAAATTAGACTCATGTGACATTTGAGTGCATTCAGCAAGTGTGAACCTTCTTTGTTTACGTCTTGTTAGTTTAACAATGTGTAAATTCTGCAAATAACATTCTTCCTGATAAAAAATGCCTCTCCCTTTCTGATAGATCCTGAATCCTGTATCATTAGTCAGACCGGGAACACTTTCCTCAAATAAAGCAAAACCGCAGCTAGACCTGTCATTGCAGAGATATGAAAAAAGGAGATTGGTTGGGGGGGAGGGAAGTGAGCAAAAAAATGATTGAACTGCAACAATATGTTAGGAAGGAAGGGTTCAGGAGAGACTGTTAGACAAAATATTTGGTAATGAGAAAAAGAGCATAAGTGACAAAAATCGACGTTGCTTGCTTAATTTTTATATTTATAAGGCTATATATGACCCTTTGTTAAATCCACTTTTTATATACGGTTTCACATTTGTAATTCTGAAAGAGAGCTAATCGGTCCCCAAAACAATTGATTCTGTGTTTGCAAGGCATTGGGAATTGAGAGTTAACTTCAAAGCTTGGAGTCAATTCCATTAAGAGGATTCTTGAGATCTTCCTCCGAGTCCAGACTTTTGTGACGTAATGCTGCTTTGACTTTCGGGTAGAAGTCTGCTGTGGAGCATCGATGGCAAATAAAAGTGCATATTGAGGGCTCATATTGGCCACAAATTCACTTTTTATAACCGATACTAATTATCTACATGTTTATGTGCCCGATTATCGATATACAGAACCGATATATTACTTAGGTTTTTGACAGAACAGCACTGAACCGACCAAAACAGGTTACTGTAATTTCTATAACTTCTACATCAATAAATAAATGGGTTTGAAAAGATTTTTTTTAAATTCAAAATAACGTGCAGTGACACTAAAGTGTCTCTTTTAAATAAAATAATATATATATACATATATTATTTTATTTAAAATGTGGAATGTTTCAAATAAAATTAAATACTGGAATAAAATGTTTCGAATAAAGATATTTATTCCTCTTTGAGATGGTTCCACAAGACGACGTTCGCTTGCAGAGCGCAAGTTTCTGGATGGCACTTAAGTCTGAAGTAATGAGTTTAGGTAAAAGGGAGCAGAGCCAGTGGTTGTTCTGTAGGCAAACATCAGTGACTTGAATTTAATGCCAGCGGAAACTGACAACCAGTGCAATTTTGTGAGTAGAGGAGTGACGTGTTCTCTCTTCGGCTCGTTAAAGACCACTCTGGCTGCAGCATTATGGATCAGTTGCAGAGGTTTGACCGTGCAAGCTGGAAGACCAGCCAGGAGAGTATTACAATAGTCCAGTCTGAACAAAACAAGCTCTTGGACAAGGAGTTGTGTAGCATGCTCTGATAGGAAGGGCATGATTCTCCTAATGTTGTGCAAGGCAATCTACATGACCGGGCAATGCAGTTCTAGCAATGTGGTCTGTGAAGTTCAAATGATCATCAATTACAACTCCAAGGTACCTGGCTGACTTTGATGGAGTTATGGATGATGAGCCTAGCTGAATGGTGAAGTTGTGATGAAGTGTTGGGTTGGCCGGGACCACAAGTAGCTCTGTCTTCGCAAGGTTTAGTTGAAGATGGTGGTCCTTCATCCAGCAAGAAATGTCTGTCAGGCAGGCTGAGATATGAGTATCTACCTTAGGATTGTCAGGCTGGAATGAGATGTATAGTTGTGTGCCATCAGCGTAGCAGTGATAGGAAAAGCCATGTTTCTGAATCACAGATCCTAGTGATGTCATGTAGATGGAGAATAGGAGTGGTCCAAGCACTGAGCCCTGAGGCACTCCAGTAGCTAGATGTTGGGTCTTAGACACCACACCCCTCCACGACACCCTAAAGGACCTAGCTGAGAGGTAAGACTTGAACCATTGGAGTGTGATTCCCAAGATGCCCTTCATCTTTAGGATTGACAGGAGGATCTGGTGGTTAACTGTGTCAAAGGCAGCAGACAGATCCAGCAGGATGAGAACTGAGGATTTGGAAGCTGCTCTTGCCAGTCTCAGAGCTTCAATTACTGAGAGCAGGGCAGTCTCAGAAATGGCTTGAAGTTGGTAAGTGGGAATAGGATCAAGCGGACAGGTGGTAGGGCGATTGGAAAGGAGGAGTTTGGAGACTTCTGCCTCTGAAAGTAGAGAGAAGGAGGGGAGAATGTGTGTGTTAGCTGATAAAATGGGTGTCAGTTTGTGGATTGGTAAATTGGCCGCTGATGGTGGTTGTTTTATTAATGAAGAATGTGGCAAAATCGTCAGCTGTTAGGGTTGATGAAGGTGGAGAAGGAGGGTTGAGAAGAGAGGAGAAGGTTTTGAAAAGCATGCAAGAGGCAGAATAATTGTTAATTTGGTTGTGATAGTAAGTCACAGTAGAGATATTAGCAGAGAAGGAAGAGAGGAGGGATTGATAAAGACCAAGGTCAGTAGGATATTTCGATTTGCGCACTTCCTCTCTGCACCCCTGAGTTTAGAACGATGTTCGCGGAGAACATGAGATAACCAGGGGGCAGAGGGTGTGGCGCAGGCTGGGCTGGAGGAAAGGGGGCAGAAGTTGTCCAAGCAGGATGTTAAAGTGGAGAAAAGAGTATCAGTTGCACTGTTAGTATCTAGTGTTGAGAGCTGATCAGGTGGAGGAGGTGTGGATGAGACCAAAGACAATAGGCGAGAGGGTGAGAATGAGCGTTGGCTCCGCCGAAAGGTGACCTGTGAAGGAGTGTGTGTTGTGTTCTGAGGCAGGTTGAGTCTCGCACTGAAATGCTGATATTTATTATTTGTCACAACATGTCTGCGGGGTTATTCATGGTCTGTGGAAGTAATTTGTTAATGCTTTTACACTTTTAAATGTCCTTTTAATTTTTGATGGTCGAAAGGTGAGTAGAACAATGTCATCTCTAGTTTGCGTTCATAGAGCGAACCTTTCGCTGTTTATAGTTTAACAGAAGTTACTCCTGTATCCGCGCAAAGCGCCATGGGGTGTAGGAAAAATTTGGATATTCCTAAAGTGCTGAAGCGGATTTATGTAGCGACGACTTCTTATTTCTACTGATAGACAAACAGGTAGGCCTATTCAAACCTAAACAGTTTGCATACTCGTCACGGCTGTACTTCTCCAATCAATGCTACAGTAATAACCTCATAAATATGCAAATAAGAACGTTTACAAATGTTCAGTGTAATGTTGAAACCTGACGACTGACTCAGGATTAAGATAACTTTAAAATGACAGTTACTACTGTAAGTTGAGAATATGAAAAGCCCATGACAACAACTACACTTAACAACAAATTCCTGAGGTGGACTCAAATAATTCCATCATCCTATATCTGCTACTTTCCAGAAGCAGAGTGCTCCATCTAAAAGCATCTCATCTCAGGGTGTGTTCATACTAATCACTGAGTGTATGTGTGCATGTTTGACCGTGGTGTGTGTGTGTTTGCCATGAACATTTTTTCGCCTCAGGGGATCCCAGACTGCTCTTTCAGTAAACATTGTTTCCATAGTGATAATAGAGAAGAGAGGAAGGAAGTGAAGAGGTGACAGCAAGAGTAATAAGAGAGAGAATGAAGGAGAGAGAATGTGTGTGCGTGAATCCAAAGAAATAAGCTGTATGCCAGATATAATCACATCACAAGGAGATAAAGGGAACATTGTGGGCTCGGGATCATTCCTTTATTCTTAACACATTTCACAAAAACACACACACATTCAAACCCGAACAATATTTAAGATTTCATTTCATTTCCTACCAGCATTGTTGCCAGTATAAATTCTGCTCTTGTCTGAGTGTCTCCCATTTTGTGGTTTTAGAAATAAAAAAATAAATGTAGAACGCATAAACAACCGATATAAAAAAGTGCATGAAAATAAAAACTTTGATAGTGAATGGAGATTCTCTCATTCGTACCAATATTCATTGGACTCAGTGGACCTCAAGACAACAGATTAACATGGACACTGAGGTATCTGTACAGGAATCTGTGATAGTGATTATCCTAATTGACACTATCACTGATTCCTGTATAGATACCTCTATGCGTTTTGTTTCCTGAATATGTAAATGTCTGAAATGTTAAGGGAAAATGATTGTTCTAAAAATATTGGCCACCTTCAGGGCCTCATGCATTCGGGCTAAAATCCACTGCATGTAAACGTGATGATAATCATGGAAAGCAACTCATGTCATGCATTTCTCAAGTGCCTATGATATCAACAAAATAAAATGTTGAACATTTTATTATTATTATTGTCTTTTTTTCCACTTCACATGGTGCCTGTCTCTGTGGTTCAGTCACAAATATCCACAAACTCCACAAACACAGCAAACAGAGAATCTTAAAAGAGCATTTAAGGCACAGTATGGTAATTTTCACAAGAGACTGAGCAATATGTGAATTTGGTGTCCTTTTTGATTTGTGGTGTTGTGTAATCCAGAAGTACAAAAAGCACAATACAATTCAAAATCATTGACCATTGATATTCTGTTTGTATAATTGATCTATGAGACTGCTGGAAACCAGTTTCTTCTTTTGTTTCCACAGCAAGTGTTCATTTGTTATTTTCCCCTGGCGTGAGCCCTAGCGAGGGCCCCATGGTGTCCAGCGCCTATAGTGTCTGAAAGCCACCGCTGTGAAACCTCCCCTCCTCTAACTCTCTCTTTCCCTTTCTCTGTCTCTTTTTCCAGGCTCTTGTCATCCCTGTGGCTCTGCGGCCGTAGAACATCGCTCGTCCTGTTCTGCTCTCTGGTTTCTGCTTGACAAAGAGCCACCATAGGACACACAGAGTCCTCTTCTTCATCACTGTCCTCCTCCTCTTCCTCATCCTCACGCAGCTGTGGAAATCTAACTGATGATGACGATGATGATGATGATGATGAAGGGCGAGAGTTGGAGTATACGTTCCGTTCGTACACAGACAGGGGGAGCTGGAGGTAACGTCCGGCTGCGTATAAACAGCAGCAGGCTGGGACGCACTCCTGTCCTTCCCTCCTCAGCAGACGCAGGCGTTTGCGATACGACCCAGGCGGTGTCATGCAGGGCTGCAGGGCAGGAGGAGGGAGTGGTGTATTCGTTGCTGGGGTTTGGAGGGGACAAGGCATGCTTGTCTGACCTGATGGGAAATACCAGTCGCTCTGGAGAAGGATTTCATTTCTGAGACGACGGAGAAGGTTGTTGATGAGCACAGACCGCCGCAAGAAGGACTCGGGGTCATCCATGAAACGCAGCTTCTCCAGAGAGAGACGGAGAATGTTAGCACGCTCCTCCAGGACTGGTGACACCTGCTGGCCCAGAAGACACTATGAGCATTGATAAGAGAGGTAAGGTCAGTTATCAAGTTAACCTTTATGATTCATTACGTGTTGTGTTCAAATCTAAGGGTTAAAGGTTTTGTTTTGTTCGCTGATCATTGTGCAGTGTCATAAAGTGATATACAGTAAACTAGCAGTGCAAACATATGAGCAGAAACTAATTTTCTATGAGCAGAAACTAATTAAAATGACTGAGAAAATGTATTTAGCTTTTGTATTTATACAGCTTTCTAACAGCTGAAATCTGAGTTGATCCAAATAATGTCAAACTAATGGTGTTCACACTTGTATTTCAGTTCTCTTGGTTCTTTTGGTCCAGACCAAAAAAGAAAATTATACATTTAGTCCTGGTTCACTTAGTGTTCACACTGTGATTTTTAAAGGGGACCAATCATGCAAGATATCACTTTTACATGGTGTTTGAACATAAATGTAAACATCCCCATAAATCATAAGCAGAGTTTCAGAATAAGCCGTTTGCAGTTTATGCAATGTGACGCCCATGACTACTGGGGGACTATTAGCATAGATAATATGACCCTGAGTGGCCTTTACACAGTCCGCCATGTTTATCTCCTCGCCAGAGCATTTAACAGCAGCATTCAAGTAAGAAATGTTTCTTATTAAAGTGCCCCTACTAAGCTATTTTAAAGTTTCCTAATGTTGTTTTGGAGTCTCCTTCAACAGGTTCACATGCATCAAAGGTCAAAATACTGTTTAATGACTCACAGTGTGACAGTAACTCCTGAAGCTCAGTACAGGTTCTTCATCCTCCACAAACTTCCTCTTGAAATAAGAGATCCGTGACATGGCCACACGATTCATCACATGATCAGGAACTCGTCTGTAATGGGGCTCTGGAGACAAAATGGGAAGGCTCATTAATAGGCTACGTCTTCTAGATCAAAGACTGGATGTCAAAACTGGATTTTGAAACGTCTACTTTGGAACAGAACATCATGAGCACCATCTGATCACGGTAGTCTGATTTTCAGAAATGAGATCAGTTTCAAACCTTCTCTGAGCCCTTGGGTGTCACCCCCTGGTGGTGAGGGGGTGGAGACACAGCTTTTACTGCAGTGTTCAGATTCCCAGATCGGTTGGTAGATTGACGGCGGTGATTCAGCCTCGGGTTCACAAAAAGGGTTCTTTGATAAGACCAAAGCCATGGTTTCACCTCAGTTCTAGACAACAAACAAAAACATAATTCAAAAAAAATATCATGTAATGAAATCATTATTTTAAAGGGAAAGTTCTCTCACAAATGAATTATATCTTCTTTGGTGTTTCATAGAAGAAAAAAGTTTTTTTTTCTTCTGTTCTGTGAAAGTCAGTGGAGTCCAATGTTGTTTTGGACCCCTTTGACATTCATTGTATAGACAAAAACTGTTGACATATTGTTATTTCTTCTTAAACCAGAGGCCAACTTCTTAGTAAAGTTTAATGCTAGTAAATATTTTTTTTTTGTGCAAAAAAAGTCATAATTAGTTTTTGTTACATTTTTAAACGGTCCAATCCTTCAAAAACAGCCTCTTTGCAAAGCTTGTATTACATTTATGTCAGCTTTAAAAAACAATCTGTGCTGAAATGTGGCGCTCATACTGTTAATATTGAATTGAAATGATTAGAGACTTAAAAAAAAGCCATTGGTTTCTTACATTGTTTTCATCATACATGTTTTGTATTTCTCAATGGGGAGCAGGTTTTTAATTCTGAAATGTAGTTACAGTATGTTTTCATAGTACAATGAATTTTTTTTTATCTCAAAAGATCAGGAAAAATTTGAATCCTCATTATAACCCCTTTAAAGAAAGCAACCTCTCAACAACACTGCTACTTTTCACATTCTTTAGTTATTTCCTCTATCTTTGAAGATTGTATTAACGAGGCATTTGAAAAACACATCGATAACCTTTAAAACAGCTAATAGAGCAAAACCACACAAACACACTCTCTCAAACTCTCTGATAATGACATAGCAGCTTCTATTGAATCTTAGTCTCTCTCTAAGACAGATAACTTATCTTATTGTGTGATCTCACTTTAATCATTTTGTTCTCTGTTCAACCACACACACACAGTGACAGGAGAGAGAGAGAGAGGGGGGAAAGTTCTAGATGACTGTCTCTACAAAGGTCATTAATCTTTACTGACAATTTCTCACACACTATTATTCTCATGTAGTGGGTTCAGTTGGCACATATTGAACTGCTATTTTGCCAGGCTGTTCTGTATCACTATACACAATTCTCACATGGCAACAAACAATATTTATTTCTTTGTAACTATTAGGGCTGTCAATCGATTAAAACATTTAATGCATATAATTATTCAAATTAATCACATATATCCGAATTTACTGACAAAAGCCCCCAAAATAAGATAATGTATTACACTTTTATGGCAAAAAAAAGCAAATTGGCAGTTTTATTTCCATATCATTAATCATTGTTAGTCTGTCTGAGGTAGATTCACAAGAAACTTGTCTTGTATTCCATCTGCTGTTATTTTTTTTTATTGTCTTTGACTTTTTGTTCTTTTTCAACCTTCTTTTTGAAAAAAGTGAAAAGCTCCTTATTATGAAATGTATATAGCGTATTAGTGGACATGATTAATTAGGTGTATCTTATTACATTAGAATTGTTTTATTTTAATAATTTTAAATACAATTTTAATAATTAATTGCACTTAATGAACAAATTTATACAGCTGTCAATTTAATAAGTAAATAAAAAGTCGGTTAAAACAGAAATGGTAAAAATCCCACAAAAAGAGTTTAAATGTAAAAAATTTTTTTGCACGCACACAGACAAAAACAATGTTCCTCTTGCAAGTCAGCTTAATTCGGCTGTAATAACCCGTCCTCTTTTTAGTCTGTGTCCGCAGGGTTTGGATCACACTGAGCTCATGTGAGAGAGACGTGTTTAATCAGAGCAGATCCTGCTCTCTCCTCTCCCTAGTACTGTCGTTACCTGTTTCTCATTCCGCCCACAACTCTGCTTTGAATTTACGCTTTAGAAGACAGAGAGCTGACACAGAAGCAGAGCTCGCTCAAACACAGACACACACACACGCACACACACACGGTCTGTCTGTCTTTGTCTCTTTGCTCGTTTTGTGCTTTTATGCTCTCTCTCTCTCTCTCCATCTCTTCCACTTTCCTTTTCATGTGAAGAAAACATAAAAAGGTGCTGGATCTGTTGGATTTGCACCTCATCAGTCATACACGCACACATACACAAATATCACAGGGTACAGAAAGGGAGTGTGTACAAGAACTGTGAAGCTCAGTAGATGCTAAAACTACAAATTATAAAACACAGTTGATGCTAAAAACAGCAGAGAGAGCGGAAAAAAAGAAAGAAAGAATGAGCGATCCAAACTAAGGAATCATGTAAGGGATAAGCTTTCAGTTCTGCCGTTGTGGTTTTTCCTATGCAAGAACCACAATTGCAGGTTTCCATTGAGATAATGTAGTTTTTGGCTTTACTCACTAAAACCACAACATCCAAAGCTCATGATACTGTTTAACTCTTTACTGGGTTATAAAAAGCTGGTAAAGCTCAATCACAGATGTGTGTGTGTGTGTGTGTGTGTGTGTGTGTGTGTGTGTGTGTGTGTGTGTGTGTGTGTGTGTGTGTGTGTGTGTGTGTGTGTGTGTGTGTGTGTGTGTATATATATAAAAAATATATTTATATATTAATATATATATATTAATATATTTATTTTATATATAAATATATTTTTTATATATATACACACACATATACTATATATGTATATATACTATATATAAATATATTTGTATATATATACAAATACACACACATAAAAACAGTAATATTTTGAATTGTTGTTTTTAAAATAGCTGTGAATATATAGTAAAATGTGATTTATTCATGTGATCAGAGCTGAATTTTCAGCATCATTACTCCAGTCTTCAATGTCACATGATCCTTCAGAAATTATTCTAATATGCTGATTTGTTGCTCAATAAACATTTATTATTATCAATGTTTTTGCTGCTTACACATTTTTTTGTGTAAACAGTGGTACAAATAAAAACATTTGTGGTAAGACTAAAAAAGAGAGAAATTAATACTTGTATTCATCAATGATTCATTAAATACAACAAATTTAGTAAAACCATTGAATAAAAAACATGAAAATAAATGCTGTTAATTCGACCTTCTATTCATCAAATAACCCTGAAAAAAATATATTTCCAAAAATATATTTCTGAACTTTTTTTTGATTATTTATGTAAAAAAAAAAAAAAAGTATATTATCCTAACCAAGGCTGCATTTATTTAATAAAAAATAGCTCAAATTTGATTTTAAAAAAGCTGCTTTTTTATCAGCCATTAGTCAAGTCTTCATTGTCACTTGATCCTTCAGAAAACATTTAGGTTTTCTGATTTGGTGCTCAAAAAACATTTCTTATGATAATAGAAAATGATTGTGCTGCTTAATGTTTTTTTTAAATATGGTTTTACAGGATTCTTTGAATGCCCAGCATAGTTGAAAAAAAAAAAAACGCAGCAATTATTTGAAATAGAATTTTTATGTAACACTATAAATGTCTTTATTGCCACTTTTGATCAATTCAATGCATCCTTGCTGGATAAAAGTATTATTATTTTAATCTTACTAACCCCAAATCTTTGAGTGGTGATATATATATATATATATATATATATATATATATATATATATATATATAATTATAATTCATATTTAAATAATTGCATTTATGTAAATAATTATATCAAATGTTATTTAAATGTATTAAATTATGTTGTTGTTGTTGTTTTTTTCACTTGAGAACATCCTCTAATGCCCCCAAAGGTATGTTTTGTCAGATTTAGCTAACTTCTGGGGACATGCACTTCTTTTGTATAGCTTATTAAGAACAATAATCTTAATGGCCAACTAATAGTCTTCAAGACTAACCAGTATTCCAGAAAATGTATTCCTTTGAAATAATTAAAAAATAAGCCAGAAAGAGAGACAAAACAGACATAAGAAATCAAAACGCTGCAAAATGAATCAGGTTACGAGAACAACTTCAGGCATCAGCTCATATTCTGCGCTGCTCTCTGGAACACCAGACTGACAGATCATTCTAGAACTCCAGCGAAAGTTGACCACAAACTTGGTCTTGGTCTGTGTAGCAGAGACACATTGGCACATGCACAGATCTAAAGAGTCATCATCAACGCCACAGTCTGCCCACACAGCCTGACCCAGAAACAGACACATGATTTATGAGAAACATGAGTAACTGATATAAACACTCAAGTTCAAAGATGTCATTTATGACAAAATATGGAGGTGAAACTGTGCACAGTTCACAGAGGCAACCATTTCTGATGTGAATTTATGACTTTCTAGTGAGAACCATATTCTGAATGAAAAATACCCACCAAGTGTATATAACATTAAATAAATTGTTCAACCAAAAAGCTCTCTTATGACTTTGTATGAACTAGTTTAAGATACTTTTATTGTGCTTTTTTTGTCCACAGCAGGAAAAAAGTCATACAGGTTTAGAAGTTAGAAGAACATGATTTATGAACGACTACTTTAGTTCATGTACACACATGCAGAACCCAAATTGACTACAAAGAGTCACACAGTAATGTGTGAAACACACCCTGCTTCGGTGACGCCCCAATGTGAAACCCATAAGGTGAAAAGACCGCAGCGAGACTTTGCCAACCGTAAGGCTATTACACACACACACTTACACATCTCTCCAGGAACTATCACCCATCTGCTCAGAAACTGCTTTCTGTCGAGGTGCTGGAAGCATTTAAACCATGTGTGTGCTTGACTTCCATTCAACAATTTGGGTTAAGTTTTCCATGACCTGAATCTATCAGCGAGACAGAGGAGGTTTATTTAAGAATCGAAATGTTGAGTTGGGGATCTGAACACATCCTGCAGTCTGTAATCTAGGCCATTAAGTAGTCTCTTTAATTCTCTCACACACACAGACAGAAAATGTAGGCAACACCCAGTCGAGGAGGTAAAACATCCATCCAAACATGTCTGGCACACACACATACAAAGAAAGAGCGAGGGGAAATGAGAAAAAAAAATGAAAGAGGAGAAAAAAAATGAAAGGAAAAAAAAGAGAGGTAGGAACACCCATCCCGCCTGCCAAAATCTCTGTGGCTTGTCTAGGTTACATCCAACTCAAAGCAAGAGAGAAAAAAGTTATACCATGTCTGCACTGCAAGCGAAGAGTGTAACAGACAGGTAAAATAAGAGAAAAGTGATATCAACTCCAGCCAAAAGCCATGTGTGAGCGTATGCGTGTGTGAGGTTAGCGCTGTAACATGATCGTATTGACACAACGCCACATCAGTGCTCAAGGAATGTTCTGGCTACCCATGCATCCCTGCTGTTAAGAGTCAGAGCCTGAGGCAGTGTGTGTGTGTGTGTGTGTGTGTGTGTGTGTTTGAGACAGAGGGAGGGCAGCACGTGCTCTCTGTGTGCTCAAAGGGGACGGGTAATAACATCGTTCAAATGAGCATGACTTTTACATCATGGTGGGCTCTGATTTATTTTTTTGTGATGACTGTGATTTGTGTTCAGACAGAAACTTTAGAGACCCAGCAAATATTTGGACGTTTAATGACCGTTGAAAAGACGTCCCTCTGACACGTCCCGTCATGGTTGAATTTTTTTTCCAAAATGAAAGTTGAACGGACATCTTTGACGTTATCTGTTGTTACATATTTTTACCGATTTATGCCGTCCTACCGCGGCTATTTTTGGCCAGGGACACGACATTGCCGTCTGACCAATGTTTGCTGGGGAGTTTTTTTTAGTCTATTGAAAGTGTATGAGTGTTTCTTAATATTGTTTTTTGTCTCATGAACTCGCACTCAAAACAGAAATGCATTGTTCAGTTTAGTATTATCGTTAATATTATTAAGCCTATACAATTGG